>NC_056736.1:720037736-720280236 GCF_019279795.1 Protopterus annectens | reverse complement strand
ATTTAGTGTTACCATTAGGTTTTGAAGCAAAAGATTTTTGATTCACTTGGAAAAGGGAGATTTTGTGAGTTAACATCTGAGACTGAAGACAATGGAAAGATTTGTGTTTAATTGTGAAAAAAGTAGAGTGTTATCTGTGGAATGAATTTATATTTTCTGGGAAAGGTAGTGACTTTAAAAAAATGTTTTATTCAGTTTCATACTGATGAAATCAAGGTAAAAGATGCTAACAATTATTTTTCATTTATGAGTTACTTAGTTTGGTGAGTTCTATTTTAATGGGACAAATAGCATATATGCCAAATGTTTATATGACCCCAGAAAAATATGAAAAAGAAATTATGCAATTAGTATTTTCTTTCACATGGGGTTCAAGATTAAACTCATCGAAAAGAGGTGTGCTGTATATCAGTGAAGATGAAGGAGGATGGTGTTACTAAATCCAGTTGTTTATTCTGCTTCTGTAAACTTGTATAGAGAATTAAATGGCTAAATGAACATAATTAGAAATTAATAGTGAAAATGTTTAAATTTAAGAACAAAACATTTTGGAGATAATGAGAATAGGAGAAAGGGATAAAGGTTATATCAATGAAGAAACTAAAAATCGTCAAGGAAAAATACCAACATGGAAAGTGGACAGCGGTGATATAAAGAATAGAAGAATGTGCTATAATAATGTGATGAAAATAATATGCAAATCTGTGGGAAAAATGTAACGGCAGAAGTGATAAAAACGTTAAACTAAGGAAAAAGTGGTGTATCAAGAACGCAGTGTGTTGATTTCCTGTGGAGACTGGTAATAAATAAGTTACCAGTAAAGGAGAACATGCCATATAAAAATAAATTTGGAAGACTGTGTTTATTTTGTGGTGAGAAAAAGACAGGAGAGCATGTTTTTTTTAAATATAAAAGAGTGGTTAAGGTTCATAGGTTCATAGGTTGGTACTAGGCTACCAGCCCTAGGGCCTATACAAGCCTAGCCATATCAATTCCCTGGCTATTTCTTCCCACATTATTTACTTTCCTGGACCCCTATCTAGCAGGGCGACTGACGTGATCCCTGGGGTGAATTTCGTTTCTCCCATCCAATCGTCAAGGTTCCTCTTGAAGAGGTCCAAAGAGGCACTCTGCTTGACCTGTATGGGCAATCTATTCCAGAGTCTGGGGAGTCTCTGGCTCAGGAACCTATCCCTCCAGCATGTTTTGTTTATTGTGATGACAAGGTTTAGATCACTGGAGCGTGTAGCTCTGAGGGATTGGGTTTTCTTTAAGTGTAGCATGTCCAACGGCTCTGGGTTTGACATGGCCTTGTATGTTAAGCAGAGATCGCCTCTGAGTAGACGATATGTGACAGAGTATAGCTGGAGTTTTTTAAGGCGGTCAGCGTAGGGCATCTGTTTTAGGCCTGTGATTCTTTTAGTGAGGTATTTCTGAGGCCTTTCCAGTTGTTGCAGATGTCTTGAGAGGTACATACCAAATGGGGCGTTGTATTCTATAATGGGTCTAATGAGGGATGAGTACAGTGGGACAATGACCTCCTTTTTCTGGATGAAAAGCCCTTCGTGATGAGGTGTGCCACATAGAAGGATTTCCTGACTGTTGTGGCGATGTGGTTATCGAAGGTGAGACCACTGTCCACCTGTGTCCCTAAGTCTCTTATCACACTTTCTGTGTTTAGTGTACTGCCACCTATATGGTAATTCATGGATACATGTTTTTTCCCAAAGGGATAACAATACATTTCTTGGCATTGAGCTTGAGCCCATGGCTCTGGCACCAAGCATCTATTTCTGTAAGGCCCTTTTGTAGAGTATCCACATCATTTGGGGATTCAATAATGGCTCCCAGTTTGCAGTCATCTGCAAACTTTGTTAGCCAGAGTCCCTTAGTGTTGACCTGTACTTTAGAGAAGTAGATGCCAAACAAGACCGGCCCCAGGACTGAACCCTGAGGTACTCCACTTGTCACTTGTCTGGAGCTGGATTTGGAGTCGGCTACTTTTACAGTGTGGGTTCTATCAGTAAGCCATTTAGCAACCCATTGGGTGACATAGGGATTAATGCCCAACTTAGTAAGTTTATCTATGATTCCAGAGTGGGGGATGGTGTCAAAGGCCTTGTCAAGGTCTAGATAGGCTGTGTGGACCACCTTACCCTTATCCATGGCTCTGGAGACTGATTCAAGGAAGTCAATCAGGTTCAGGAGACAAGATCGGCCCTTCACAAACCCAAACTGGGTGGGGTCCAGTGTTTGAAGGTTGCCAATGTCTTTCTTTATAAGTTCCATGATAATATGCTCCATGGCCTTGCAGATAAGGCTTGTCAGATTGATGGGACGGTAGTTTCCGGGATCCAAGGTGGATCCCCCCTTGTGGATTGGGATAACTGTAGCTCTGCGCCACTCAGTGGGCACGAAACCTGAGGTGAGGCTATGATTAAACATGACACTTAGGTGAGGTGCCAGTTCATATTGTAGTTCATGTAGTACACAGCCCGGGATGTCATCTGGTCCCATGGATGCTGTATTCTTGGCTTTAGAGAGTGCATTTTGTACCTGTGTGGCCGTTATTATTGGAATTTGGCAATCTTCCGGTATTGAGATGGGCCATTTAGGGGGTGAGAGGGGGGTGAAGTTGGCACTGAATCGATCTGCCAGGATATTAGCAATATCCTTCAGATCAGTATATTTAATGCCATTCTGTTTTAGCTCAGAGCAGATCTGAGCATTGCCATTTAGATTTTTGACATAGTTATAGAATGCCTTGTTGTTGTCTTTGGAATCTTTGGCAATTTTATTTTCGTAACTAGCTTTGGAGGATTTTATGAGGCATCTCAGTTTCTTACTGAGGCTAGTAAGGGAGTTTTTTGCATCCTGGGATTTTCCTCTTTTCTGCAAAAGTTTCTTCCTTTTGTTGTAAAGTTTGTTTATGGCAGGGGACCACCAGATTGGCTTCCTTTTTTGGATGAGAGCATTTTGGTTCTATTTGGGATGGCATGATTCATGCATGAGTGGATGTGCTCATACAGTGCCTTAGTGTAGGATTCAGCAGTTGAACTTTCACTTCCGTCTGCATGGGTGTCATGAAGTTTGTCACTTCTGACTTGAGTAGCATGAAGTTGTCTTTGGTGAAGTTTTTATGGTGGTTTCTTTACTGGGGGGTGGGGGTGGGATGTGGATGTTAAGGGTGATTAGCTTATGGTCAGACCTGACTAACAAGGGGGTGACCATAGGTATGGAGCATTGATTTCCCATGTTGGTAATGACCAGGTCTAGGATATTGGAGCCCCTGGTGGGACTATGGATTAGTTGATCCAGGGCGTTGGAATTTATGAATTCCAAGGTGTTGGGACATGAGTAGTTTTCCCAGTTAATGGCAGGGTAGTTAAAATCACCCAGTATTATGGTGTTTGGTTCTATCTTAATATTTTCCAGTATGTTTAGAAAGGTGTAGTGAGAATCTTGGGGTATGGTGGGGATCTGTAGCAAGCTACAATTTGGATTGCAGTCTTACCTAGTGTTAGTTGCACTTGGAGAATTTCAGACACATTGTGTTGGCCAACTAGCCTGGTGGTGTGAATATCCTTGGTGAATATTGACACTCCTCCACCTTTAGTATTTCGGTCCTGGTTTGGTGGCCGAAAAGTGTGGTAAGAGTTGTAGCCCGGTATTGCAGGGGTGCTCTCTGGAGCCTTGAACCAGGTCTCAGTTACTGCACAGATATCGATGTTCTCCATTTTTAGGAGTGCCTCGAGAGAGTGCATTTTGAGGTTTAGACTTCTAGCATTCAGTAGCATTACCTTCAGATTTTGCATGCTTGTACCTGTTACGGTGGTGGTTTTGTCCTTTGAAGTTTGCCTTAAACTCTGGAAAGGGTTGTATGAAGAATTTTTTTAAGAATATCAGTGATATAAACAGTATACATATGAATATGATTATGTATAGATATTATAAAACAAGAAGAAAGAATAAGTGAGAAAGGTAGATAATAATTTATTTTCTGTAATATGGTTATTTGCAATGAAAGACTGAAAGAAATTTTGGTTGATGGGAACTGGAGTTTGGCTGAAATATTGTGAAAAATTAGATTGTTGTTGTGGAAGAAGGAACAGAGGTCAGTTATGGAATAATAATAATGATGATGGTATATAGGAATATGTAGATATGTAATTATGTATATTTTGTGAATTATGTAAATAATGTTTGTTTATCGTGTGCTAATTAAAGGATCCCTACTCTTTTTGATAAGTGTCGTGGGATCTTTTACATCCACCTGCGCTACCACAAATTCAAACAGATGGGACCTCAGTTTAATGTCTCATCCGAAAGAAAACACACTCATTAGTGCAGCACCACCTTTATGTTGCACTGTAGTATCAGCAACTGATCTACCTGGTGTGGGAATGGAAGCCACAACCTTCTGCACCAAAGGAGAGTATCCTATCCATTGCACAACTGACACTACAATGATCATTATAATTCTTTCTGAATCCTTAGAAGTACCTTGAGAATCATTGAATCAGGATGGAATGCATACAGGAACATTCCCAACCATGGGAATAATAGAGAATCTGTATTTTAAGCATGGCTGCAAGCATGTCTTGAACAGAACTTTTTCAGTTGTCTGTTTTGAAGGGAAGCAGACAGATCTATTTCAGGTGTTTTCCACATCTGTATCAAGTCCTGGAAGACCTCTACATGGAACTTCCACTCATGAGGGTCTGTCTAGGATCTGTTTAGTCTGTCTGCCATTATGTTTTGCTTACAAAGACTGCAAGAGGCTTGAAAAGTCAGATAATGATGTACAGTCAGCTTCCAGGCCATCACTGTCAACTGTCAAAGAGGGTATGACCTAGTACCCCCTTGCTTGTTCAGGTACCAAATCATGGTAGTGTTGTCGGAAATGACTAGAAGAGGACCCAGAGTCCATAAGTGGTGAAGAATTTTTAAGACATGAGTCACTGTCTATATTTCATTCAGGTTTAAGTGCTTTGGTATGTCATGAGGACTCTACAAGCCTTGCACTTGAATTCCTAATGCAAAGTCTGAAGAGTCCACCTGGACAGATTGGACTGTGGTCAGAAGACAGAAATCCTGGATTCAGCGACAGTTGATCCCTCCTCCACTGCAGTTTCTGTTTCACATATCCCAGTACCAGTACCTGGAAATTCAAGGAATAAAGGCACTGGACCCAACAATTCTTCAAGTACCACTGAATGTTTCTCATGTCCAGTTTGGCTAGTGATATCATAAGGATGATTGATGCCATGATACCTACAGTTCTGAGGAACTCTGTTGCTGAGGCCACATCTAAATCCAAGAAAATCCACTGTTACGTCCGAAATTTCTCTTTTTGCATGAAGGCCATCCTTTTACTGCATCTACCAAATACCCCAGGAAAAACATTTGTTAAAAGGGTGTAAAACAGATGTTTTTAAGGTTCAGTTTGAAGTCCATGTGGGAAAGAAGGGATGCAACCTTGTCTAATGACTCCAACCTCCTGGTTTCAGAATCTGCATACATCAGCAAGTCATCTAAATAAGGAAAAAATGAGGATAGCCTAGGGATCTGCAATAGGCAATCACTACGGCCAGACACTTTGTACATACTTGAAGTGCTGTAGATAACCCAAAGGCTAATTCAGAAAATTGATAATGTAAGCAAGATTCAGCAAATTTCAAAAATTTCCTGAAACTGAGAGCAATAGGAATATGATAAGTGTCCTTGAGATCTAGATTCGTCATGAAACAGTGGTCGAGAAGCAAACACTGGGACTGATTGTAAGGTGAGCATTTTGAATTTTGGAACTATTACAGGGGTGTTTAGAAAGGACAAATCTAGGATGGGTCTCCTACAGTGCTCCTTTTCTTATACCAAAAAGATTATGGAGTAAAATCATTTGCCTTTGTGTATCATAAGCACTACTTCTATGACCCCCTGCTTCTACCATGTGATGGAGCACTGGAGGAAACAGCTCAGCCTGGCCTGGAGGGTGTTGGGGATTTCCCCTGAAAGGGGAAGGATTTTCTGTCCAATGCCAAGCATATCCTTTCTAAATTAGTCTTAGAACCCATTTGTCTGAGGCTACTTTTGTCCAGACTGCAGATTTGAAAGAGAACCCGGGGGAAGAGGAAGAGAAGGAAAAGCAATAGGGGGTGTGGGGGTGCTCTGTGACTAGGCATAGTCATTCCTTTGCAAGGGGCTGATTCTTTTTCAGAAAGGAACCCCTTTTGTTTGTTTTCAAATAATTATTCACCTGACATTTGTTTTTGGATTCCAGACTTTTGTTTGTCTGGGATTTTTGTTTGTCCTGCTCCTTAAAGGAAGAAACCTTGTTTGTGGTGAACATGGGTACATAAAACATTCTAGATGGTACATGCATTAATTTACTTCTGTCATCCCACTGTTTGAGTATATGTGTAACAGAGGGGTCAAACACCAATTTAGAGCTTAAAGGTGCATTCAGAATTTTGGCTTTTAAATCACCAGAGTAGTTTGATTATGTAACCAAGAATACCTTCTTAAGTAGTATTTCTTCAGACAGTATCTGTTAATTCAAGCACACCTCTCAAAGAATGCTTTGAAACCTGAGTCAAATTAATAAGAATTTCATTGATATAAGACTTTATTTCTTCAGTTAAGGTTGCAGAAAAATCACCCAAATGCAGCAAAATTATCCAAACTTTACACATACTGTAAATTAAAGTTCTACATTTCTGTGCATTTTTTGTGAGATTTCTGTGTTGTAGTCATCTAGCATAGTCTGGATAGAGGCCTGCTGTTTGTTTGTTCTGATTTCCTGCCAAGGAGTGTATCATATAACTGATGTGTTTGCAGTTAAAAGTATTCTCTGGCATCTCCTTGCTCCTTTATCTGTTTAAAACTTTAATTTAGTGACTCACTAATGTTTTTCTGCTATGATAAACATTTTTGTAGTGTTTTCTGCCTAAAATAGTGTAGCTAGTAGCTGTAATAGTTTCCCACCCTGCCTTCCTATCGGTGTCTTGTTCTTATACTTGGTGGCTTTGCAGTTGCCTGCCCCTACTGTAAATTTGATCTGGGACACTCCTCTCAGTCTAGTGTTACTAGCTCATTCTACCTAATACAGAGAGAACATTTGAGAAGGGCAACCCACTTAGACTCTTAACCTTGAATTATCTTCTGTTCCTGCTTTCTCCCTCTCCACTTTACTAAAGAAAAAAAAAACTTTGCTAGAATCTCCTTGTGTTCTGACTGAGTGTGCTTCTCATCTGATAAGTATATTTTTGGCACTTTTTAACTGTTCAGAGTTGAATAAAATAATAATTGAATTCAGTTCAGAAAAAAAAAATCTAAGCTTGTTTCCTGCCTTTCCTGTAACTAGTCTAGTACAGATACAGACTTGCTGTATCCAGGACTGTTTGTAAGCTTCTGATCCCCCCAAGCCTTGTGTGTTGGACGGAAGCCTTCTAGCTTATCAGTGGGAGTGGTAAGCACTAGCTAGCCTATCTACCACAAGATGAGTGGTTTCTGGCCCAGAAATTGTAGATTATTGGCCATGTGGGCAGATTTTTCATCTCTTTCAACTTTCTGGTTTAAAAGCCTGCATTTGCGATTGTTTCCCGCCTTTCCTGTAACTAGTCTAGTCCAGATACCCAATCTCGCCATACTCAATAGAACCAAGATGTTCTCCTCCAAAAAAAGCAAGCCAATCTGGTGGTCCCCTGCCATAAACAAACTCTGCAACAGAAGGAGGAAACTAATGCAGAATAAGGTGAAGTCCCAAGACTGGAAAAACTCCATTATCAGCCTCGACAAAAAGTTGAGATCCCTCATCAAATCCTCTAAAGCTAGCTATGAAAAGGGAATTGCAGCACATAGTTAAGACAACCACAAGGCCTTCTATAGTTATGTAAAGAATCTCCATGGCAATACCCAGATTTGCTCTGAGCTACTGCAAAATGGTACCTCCTATACCGAGCCAACAGATATTGCCAATATACTGGCCGACAGATTCAGTGCCAACTTTACCCCTCTCTCCCCCTCACCCCAAAGGACCAATCACAATACCAGTAGATTGCCAGGCAACCAGTATTACTGCTGCACAGGTTAAAACAGCACTGTCCACTGCCAAGAATACAACTTCTATGAGACATGACAATATCCCTGGCTGTGTTTTACATGAACTACAGAGTGAACTAGCACCCCACGTGTGTGCCCTGTTAAATCACAGCCTCACCTCAGGCTTTGTCCCTACTGAATGGCTCATTGCTACAGTCATCCCTCTCCACAAAGGACGAGCGACTATAGACCCTGGGAACTATCGCCCCATTAGCCTGACGAGTCTGACATGCAAAGCTATGGAATGCATCATCATGGACCTAATAAACAAGGATATGGGGAATCTACAAACTCTGGCTCCCACACAGATTGGTTTTGTGAAGGGTAGATTATGCCTACTCAACTTCTTTGAGTCAGTCACCAGAACTGTGGATGAAGGCAAGGTGGTTCATACAGCCTACCCTGATCTGGCCAAGGCCTTTGATACCATTCCCCACTCAGGAATCATAGAAAAACACACTAATCTAGGCATCAATCCCTATATCACTAGGTGGGTTGCAAGCTGGCTCACAGATAGAACCCACAGTGTGAAAGTAGCTGACTCCAAGTCAGACTGCTTACCAGTCACAAGTGGAGTCCCACAGGGTTCGGTCCTGGGTCCTCTTCTGTTTGGTATCTACTTCTCTGGAGTCTAGGCCAACATGAAAGGACTCTGGCTGATAAAGTTAGCAGAAGATTGCAAGTTGGGAGCTATTATTAACTCCCCAAGTGATGCTGACATCCTACAGAAAGGCCTCACTGAGACCAACGACTGGTGTTAGAACTATGTCCTTAAGCTCAATGCCAAAAAATGTGTCATCATCCCCTTTGGGAAAAGCCAAGTTCCCATGAAGTACCACATCGATGGTAGTCCACTGAACAGCGAAAGTGTTATCTGGGAACACAGGTTGACAGCAACCTCTCTTTTTGCCACTACATTGCCATTGTGGTCAGAATGTCCTTCTGTGTGGCACATCTCATTACTAAGGGTTTTGCATCCAGGAAGAAAGAGGTCATTGTCTCCCTCTACTCTTCCCTCATTAGGCCAGTCATTGAGTACAATACCCCATTTGGCATTTACCTCACTAAACACCTGCAACAACTGGAGAGGCTGCAAAAGTGCCTCACAAAGAAGATCCTAGGCCTCAAACACTTGTCCTATATGGACAGACTCAAAAAACTCCAACTATTCTCTGTCTCATATCGCCTACTTAGAGGTGATCTCTGCTTGACTTACAAAGCCATGTCTGACCTAGCTCTGTTAAAAATCCTGCATCTAAAGAAATCCCAATCCCTGTGCACCAAACACTCCAGAGACCTCAACCTCATTACCACAATCAAAAGAACGTGCTGGAGGGACAGGTTCATAACCTAGAGACTGCCCATGCTATGGAACAGACTTCCCATACATGTCAAACAGTGCAACTCTCTGGCTCTCTTCAAGAGAAATTTTGATGAGTAAATGGGAAATAGAAAATTCTCCCTGGGGTTCAGTCCATTGGCTCTACTCGACAGAGGCACTGGGAACTAAGGTCAGGTAGCACGATGCCAGGTTAATCCTATGGGCTAGGTTTGTAAAAGCTCCAGGGCCATTAGCCTAGTACACACCTGTGAACCTATGAACATATAGCTGTACTATGATAATGATCTAAAGGCTAGATTACAAGGAAGAGATATCCTTTTGCCCTAACCATTTTCCTCTCTTTATCAGGGGGGAGGGGTTGATTAAATGAAGCAGGGTCAAAAGTCAAATAACAAAAGAGACCTTTCATATACAAGAGACCCTATATTTTCTCTCAGCCTTTTTAGGGACTAGAAAAGATACCGGTTTCCTGCAATCAGCCTGATAAACATTTTCCAAGGTCAGTAAGAGAGGGGAAATAGTCACAAAATTGGGCATCCCTATAAGGTCATATACCCTGCCTAACTCTGGAATAGTTCCCAACTGCTCCATGGCAGAACATCACTAAATCTAGTAATCATCTCAGGAAAAGAGAAAGCTTGTTTGGACTTAAGGTCAGGATCACCTTCCAAAGAATCAGAGTGACTGTACTCATTGCTCATTGTCAACTTGGAAATCATCATTGTCCCCATCAGAGTCCTCATCATTCTCAGAAAGAACAGGAAGGTCTCTAGCCAAACTGGCACTAGAGCCATGGATGGGAACACAACCACCAGAATTAGCTGTCTACAAAACACTTTTAGCCTGGGAAACCACATCAGCCTTATACACTGCTATACTCTGATTATCAGCTGTATGATGAAGCTTCTGTTTCATTTTCTTCTGAAATTCACTACTAGATAAAATATCTAGGGGCAGAGTATTATGTGGGTCAAAGGGTCTCTTACCTCAGACTACTCTTGCACCTAAAGAGTTTGGTTCTCCCATGTATGTACCAGGTAATGTAACCCTGGTGGACATGTCTAAACCCAATTCCATTGTGGCCAGAAAAGCTACATTAGAGGGAGATGGGTCAAAAGATTGAACACTTGCTTTCTGGACAGCTGAAGACTTCCCTCCCAGGATATGCTCAGCCAATCAGCTGTCAAAGGAAGAGGGAGAGAAGAGTCTGCACTGTCGAATGAATGGCCAGTACTGAGTTAATTTGGCCAATAACCTAGCATGTCACTGAGGCAGTGGCAATGAGGAAAATGATGGATATCAGGCAACAGGCAACAGACTTTGAATCTGACAGGACCAGTGGCTCTTATTTGCTTGTTTATTTTAAGTTAATTCCATATGTTATGAGAGCTGATACCCACCTCAACCCCCCCCTTCTCAAGTCTTAAAGAAGAAAGTATAGTCTGTGTAGGACATTAAAGAGAATGTCATCTCTCCTTAAACATTAAATAAACCGCCCATCTATCTATTTACCTATCTCTGTCTAATATAATGTTCATACCTGTCTGTATTTCCATATATCTTTCTAGCCATCAGTTTATATATCTACCTATCTAGATAGCTAGCTAAAACTGGACCACACGGGTAAAAAAATAAAAACAAAACAAAGCAACACAACATAGTTATCAAGTTACAAACAACTGTTTATGCTCATGTAACCTCATCAATAATGATTCTGGACCAACACTTACATGAGGACCAGTCTTCACCATAATTTATTGCAATGCAAAGCCACAGTTGAGGAGTAATGTACAGAGGTGGGCATGTAGTAAGTGATTACGTTCAAAAAATCAATACCAGTACATTAATATGATGCATTATTACTGACAGTGAGTATGTAACAGCAGAGCATGGCGATTTTTGCAAAGTGTGGTAATAGAATAAATTGTGTGTTGCTCATTTTATAAAGTATTAACAGCAAACAACATTGATGGTGCACTGGATAAAGGCGGTAATGTCAGAACACTGCGGTTACAGTGGATAACTGGAATAGCTGAGAGAATGGAAGGGAGGTACAAGGCCTATGTATTCAGCTATGAATTATGGGAAATCACTGACCAAGCAAATATCAGCACAAATCAGTACCTGATGTTGTTTCTCAGCTTCTTCCTTTGCTTTCTTTGCACTCATTTCTTTTTTGAACTTCTCTTCTTCAACAAGCCGTAGCCTTTCAGCTTCCCGTCGGCGACGGTACTACAAAGTGAAAACAAATAGATTCATTGGCGTTTTCATACTTTTAGTACCTCTTTTTAACATAATGATATACCAAATTAGCAAATTTCATTAGAAAAAAAAATGTTTCATTTTATCCTATGTACATTGGTACCTTTGGATGTTTGGGACACTGGAACAGAAATAAGAGAAGAAAACTACCTATAAAATGTAAGTCAAGCTTTCGCATGCTGTAACTGCATGGATACCCAGTCTTCTATGTAAAGGGCAAACAGTATGAGTTCATTAACACACTGAAGTTTATTTTTGTATAGAATAAAAAACACCTTTTCCAAACACACTGAAGTTTATTTTTGTATGGAATAAAAAAAAACACTTTCCAAATCCTGTTAAGATACTTCATGATAACTGTGGCAAATAAATGCATTTTGCTCTGAACACCTCATCAATTACATTTATACAGCTACTATATTTCAAACATAGATGCTTTGATTTTAGGATGTTATTTTTTGAAGCTTCTGGATGGCAACTGCTTGCTCTTCAAAGATTATTGCACTTTCTGGCATCTCAAAAACATTGGTTAGAAATAATTGATTTTATTAAATGCATATCTAGATAAGTCCGCTAACTACAATTACATTATTGCACACAGATGACAAAATCATCCATTATTTGATCAGCTGTGCAGTTTGGAGAATAACTGATGCTTGATATCAGACACTCATACACATTTATTTTTACATTTTATTAATTTGTCTATTAGGTAAACTCATTAGACACAAGTAGCTCACCAGATTCAGCACTGGAAAGCTTTCATATTAACTGCCTTTTTAAGGTCATGGTTTACAAATGGAGACTGGTGGAATAGGTCCATAGATAAGTACTAGGCTAGCTGCCCTTGTGGGCCATTTTAAGCCTGGCCATTTACCCTTTTTATGCTTGAATTAACCTATGGAAAATCAAACCTATGACTATAGTAAGACGTTTGTCTACAGCTCATAGTCTTAAGATTCTGATCTAAACTGTCGCACTTAATTCTTTAAGCTAAACTGCCACAATAGTTTATTCATTTACTCACAGATACTGATCAGAACGGTATCTAGTCTTGGCTTCTTCATTGAGCACTTACTTGCATGCATTCACAACTGGTGATGTTTTCCATTTCCCTGTATAGTAAGCCATGCATTCTGTTTTATTTTGTTTGTTTATTTATCGAATGATTAATTGACTGATATATGAATTCATGTGCACTTGTTTGTGTGCTAACCATAGTAGGGGACTGATCTACAAATGACTCTTTCAGCCACAATCTAGCAGTTACAGTAATATAGAAGAATAAAAAAAGGAAGGGGAAGCCCTGTCCTTTACCTGAGAAGGCCTCTCAGTTTATGCCTTTCCCCCTCTGCCCCTCTTCTCGAAGGTTCTTCTAAAGATTAGACAGGACAAGCCAAGATACTGACTACGGACACCCCGCCCACACTGGTACTGGTACCCCCACCACACAGTGCTACAAGCTACAACCATGGCCCACCTCCCTCCCCCCCCCCCCCCTGCCCAGCTGGTGGGCCAGATTCCTCCAGCTCAGCCCCAAACCCCCTGAACCTTGGCCTGGCCTGAGCCCTGAGCTCTCCCTCCAGCACCTCCTCAGAGCAGCTTCTGGGGATTCTTGAGACAAGGGGGCCTAGTACTAGAAAAAAATCCTAAAAAAGAAAAAAAAAAATATGTCCCCTGGGAGCCAGTCCAGGGAAGTCAACAGTACCCAGCTTACCTTTACATTCTAGATTATTTAAACAGAAAAAATCCAGAAGGCCTATCATTCTCTTCAATTAAGATTCTTCCATCATATTTCATTATCAGCTCATTATAATACTGAGCCACCCTTTCTCTCATTGAACCAGCTGCTTCAGCAGAATTGAAATTCCTTCTTGGAAAACAGCTTTCTTCGGTGTCTGACTGCCTTAAAAAATTCAGCATACTCTGTAGCATATAGGTCTACTCCTCTCTCTCCTCTGCTTATCATACAGGGCATGTCAAACCCAGAGCTGTTGGACGGATCTAAACCTTGTTATCACAATAAACAAAACATGCTGGATGGAATAGACTGCCCTACATGTCAAAAGCAGAGCCTCTTCCCTCTTGGCCTCTTTCAAGGAACCTTGATGGGGAAGAAAACATGCCTACATTTTAGACAATATACAGTTTTAATAGACATGAAAGCATCAACATTATGAATATTATTAAGTAAAAAAATAATCACAAATAGGTAAACAAATACTCAAACTGCAAAATTCTAGCACAATTCAATTTACATTGTTTCAAGATTGGTAGATACGTTGAGATAATTAAGGTGAGGCAGGGAGAAAGCACAGAGATGAATTGTAAGGGTTAGTAAATAAAGCACTGGGATTGTATAAAGTGGGAGCTGAGTGTGAAAAGCATAAAGACAGAAGTCACAGGAGGAGCAATATACAGAATACATTAATTTACTGCAGGTGAAACTAGCTCTTTTCCTAACAAGTATAATAGTTGTGTCAGAAGTTGCTGAAAACTGTTATGTTATGGATGTCACTTGGGACTGGTTTTCAAAGTGTAGATGAAAGGACAGAGAATGCACAGTCAGTAGATGTAAGGAAGTTTGTAGGCCTGACAAGTACTGATGTACAATCAGCCAAGTAGTATTCCTTACCACAAATCAGTACTGAAGTACTACTGCCCAAGCAGTGCTCCTTACTACAGATCAGTACTGAAGTACCACTGGCCAAGTAGTACTCCTTACCACAAATTAGTACTGAAGTATCATTGCCCAAGCAGTACTCCTTACCATAGATCAGTACTGAAGTACCACTGGCCAAGCAGTGCTCCTGACCATAGATCAGTACTGAAGTACCATTGGCCAAGCAGTGCTCCTGACCATAGATCAGCACTGAAGTACCATTGGTCAAGCAGTACTCCTTACCACAAATCAGTATTAAAATACTATTGTCCAAGCAGTACTTCTTACCACAGATCAGTACTGAAGTACCATTGTCCAAGTAGTACTCCTTACCACAGATCAGTGCTGAAGTACCATTGGCCAAGTAGTATTCCTTACCACAAATCAGAACTGAGGTGAGGGGAAGTGCTGCCACTGTATAAAGTGCTACTTGTAAGGCAGAGAGGTAAGGTGGATTATTCTTTTACTGGGAACCATTTGGTTTGTCCAAGGGTGATGCAGTGGTTTTCTGGTCTAGGTGACAGGAGGATAAAGCTGCAATTGCATTCCTTCTTTTTGAAGTGAGGTATCAGAAGATGCAGCAACAGGAAAACAAATTGAAGTTAAACTTAGCTTTAATATGTTTAATCTGCGATGACATATTTAAATTTAGGCTTAGGGTAACTCCTACTCATTAAAATTATCAGACACTGTCAACAGTTTGGTTATTGTAGGACAGAGGGATAAGGAGAGATGGCAGGTTATTTATTATTAAGCGGTACCAAAAAAAACAATGCTCTGATGTTTGTGGTATCCAAAGTGAGCTGCTTATTAACCAACCACTAATTATGCAGTGTTATTTTGTAGTTGAGGGCTGGGACACAGAACGCTAGTTCATCAGCATAGAAAACAGGACTGGTTATTGTTAGGTGAATGGGTAGCAAATTTATCAATATATATAAAAGAAGTATATGGACTAAGACTGATACTAGAAAAAAAAAAATGAATGTATGATGATGATGATGATGGTGTTATTTATTTTAGCTAAAGTTTGTTTTGTTTTTTAGGAGGAAACTAGACAAATGAAGAAGACCCAAAGTAAAAGTAGGGACATGCAAGTGGAATGAATTTATAGTTGAATCAAAATTGAGCTTTGATAAAAAAAATCAAAGGCAACATAGTGTTGTTATGGTTTGCATCGGTCAGTGTTGTGCTGGTTAGAGTACGGACAGTGGTTTGGACAATTCTGCCTTTTATGAAGCCACTATTGCATGATGTTAATATCTTATACAGGCAAATAAAGTCAGAAAGTTGGTTGTATTCAGGTTTTTTGAGCAACTTTCCTAGGTAAAATAGAGGAGAGATATGATGGAAGTCTACGGTATTACCAGGTCTAGCACATTTGGGAATGGATGTGACAATGAAATTTTTCTAAATAAGTGTGAATGTTAGTTGCATAAGAGACAGAGGTTAAACAGATAAGGCCACCATATATTCTTAAACAGACAAGGAAAAGACCATTGAAGACAGGATAGCCAAGATCAGATAGAGAATTCATTTGAATTTCAGTGTCTTTCTGAAAGATCTTTTTTTAGGTAAAAGGATAGCAAGCAGGACTGAATGTGTGGGGAGGTACGTAGGACTTACTAATATATAGCTTGCACATGTTTTGCCATAATCTGTGGTAAAGTAATCAGAGCTAAAGGAGTGACATATGCTGATTGATTTGGGGAAAAAAAGGCATAAGTTTCATTCATTTCTAAAATTGATTAACTTCTTTCCAGGAGTTTATGGGATTTGAGAAGACTGAGGTTTGTTTGTTATGTGATATGTTTTTGCATATTTAGTTGTCCTTTTTGCTTGTTTACACAGTTTGGTAATTCAAATGATCAAGTGGAGACCATGTTTGTTTCTATTTTGTATGTTGTGTGTGTGCATGTGTGTGTGTGTGTGTGTGTGTGTGTGTGTGTGTGTGTGTGTGTGTGTGTGTGTGTATATATATATATATATATATATATATATATATATATATATATATATATATATATATATATATATATATATATATATATATATTTTTTTTTTTTACATATATATATATAGAGAGAGAGAGAGAGAGGTTTTTTTTTTGCTTTTTGCTTGTGAGAAGGATAGAGTTCAGTTGACATGTACTGTATGAGGTAAAACTAGTTTTGGATGTTCAATAAGGCCATTAGTTAGCAAGGAGGCAGCTTCATTTACATTATTGATGTTACAGTACCTCAACCAGTTGCTGATGTTAATGGCACTTTATACAATCTTTAGGATGTCAGAGGTACTGTTTTGGACATGGTGCAGCATCTTGGCTTTCTTACTGAGTATAAAGGAAATGGTGCAGTGGTCTCTTATGTGAAGGTGGATTTTATTTCTGTGGGCTGGTTTATAAAAAGTGGGCGCTGAGGTATATTGTTCGTTGAAATACTAAGTCTTGTTGGTTCTCCTCTTAGTTATGAAGGATTTATGTCAGTAAAGAAGCTGTTCAGGTCATGTTTGGAATTTCATAGGTAGTTATACAGTTTTCAAGTATAAGGACAAACTTCTTTGTCCGGATGTGATTAAAGATGGTTTGAGGTCGGCTAATAAATGCTATTTGGGAGACTGGGGGTAGTGTCTGGTTGCTACCATCACTGTCTTATTTTTAGCCAAGTAGGGGTCTACTGTATGACAGATGGGACAACATTCATCTATGTGAGATAAGGTGACTATGACTGTATGATTAAGACAGGGGAAAAAAGTATGTCCTATAGAATACAGTGACTACCAATATGGGCCCCATGTCTGTTGCAGCATATGATGCTATAGTTTGGAAAGTACACATACGAGGAAGTGATGTGAGTGTTTCGGCAGCTTTCAATTAGAGCATATATGTCAATGTTATTTTGTGGTAGCCATAGCTGAATAGTTAAATAGGGTTGAATTTGTTGTTCCTGCTGCAGAGTTAAGAATTTAATCTTGTAATTACTGCATGATAATAAGCAATATGCTGAGGGGAGGGGTCCTGAGTTGGTTTGGCTATCTCCAGAGACTAACAGATAGAGGATAGAACGTTTTCTTTTAGGGTGGTGTTTTGAGATGCGAGATACATGTTTAGTAGTGGCCAGAAGTGCTCTTAGCATTTGTTTTAATTTGAAGAGTGTGATAGATGGTGTGTTTTAAATTTGAGTGGTATAATGGGTGATGCCATGCTGATATAGGGGCTTATCTAGGGTTGTTTAAAGAACTTTGTGTAGGAACCATGAGAACGTTATCCTTTATCAGTAACATAGTATGCAGAAAAGGTGAGTATCGGAGAAGGATATGCATAGATAAGTTGTATTTGTCTGAGATGTCATTCTTAGACTAATGTTTTATTTTGTATTATGCCTCCTCTGGAGCTCACCAGACAAGAAAGTATCCATGATGCATAACATTGCTAACACTATCCTACATTCATCTGACTTCCTTCTTCTTGTGTGCCCTATGGAATGTGGTGAGACCAGTGATGGCTGCATTCTAGAACTATCTGCCAACGGCCATATCTCTGTGCTGACTGACAGCCTCCCAACATGCCGGCTTCCTAGAGATACTGTACAAGTCAGTCCATATTAATCCCAAACCACACACACCCAGCCCACATGCTCTTGGATCTTGACATATGTCTAGGGAACACATTGTCTCCCTCTTCACACACTTGGCTCACTAATAATACCCCACGAATACTACAGTGAAACAACCATTTCAATCTCCTGCATCTCACCCATTATTTCTGCCCTTCCTATTTCTCTAAAAAAAGACATTTATTGCACTGTTTCCAAACTAGTTGCCTTAGTTGTAATGATCTCACGTCGTCACAATCCAAATGCCTACAACTATTACCCCATTTCCGTTGCATGTACTGGTCTCCTACTTACTCATTAATGGGAATCAAGATTACAGCCTTCCAGCTTTGGTCTGTCTCACACTACTATATTATTTCTAAGCATGTTGGGGGAACCTCCATATCTTCTGGTGTAACCAGCTTGATTCTTAAAATCTTACTGCTACACCCCTGTGTTATTATTTATTAGGTAATTTATAAGCAAGCATATTGTCATTTGAAACTGCTGTCCAAACTTACTCTGTTTCATCATTGATAATGAGAAGTGATGCTCTAATACTACTGATTCATGGCTTACTGATCTCAGTTCTGCACCTTACTTATAACACTGTCCTGCTATTTCATTAGATAATTCACTAGGAACACTCAGCTCCCCTGTTATATACACCCCCCCTACAAAAAGTGTATTCTATCTGGCTGCATGGCCTCACTTCTGCCTCATTCCTGATTTCTCCAGCCTGCATCTTTTTCTCATCTAATTAACAAACTTTATTAAAATCTTCCTCTAGCTCTCACAACTATGTCCTCTAAAGAGTCTTTTGCACCTTATGATATGAATTTTTGGGCCTGAAGTAGTTCACAATGGATTTATTCTACAGGCTCTCCAGTGTTCCTTTCAGTCTTTTTCTTCAAGCTGTTGTCTTCCATCTCTCACTTCTATTCCTTTTTACTTTTTTGTTTCTAAACAGTTTCCAGACTAAAACCCAGTCTAAGACACCTCACTCCTCTTTTTCTTCTTCCTGAATTTATCTCACATTTTTATGGACCCCCCCCCCCCTTCTACTCACCTTATTTTTATAATCAGAGCAGTGATATCATGTATATACTGAATAATATAGCTTACAATTATAATTATTCTGCTGTGCCAGAATATTGGAAGATTGACCAGATAACTAGGAATGAACTGTTAGGTAAACATGTAAATTGTGAAAAAAGTTTATAAAACAACCAACATCTCAATAAAAAGGATACATTTACTTTGTGACAAAATATAATCTTTTATCTTTTTAAAGTAGTTGATTTGTCTGTAGTTGCAAGTCTGGAAGTTTCTGCTTCATTACTGATTTCTCCAGCTCATTACAAGATGTTAATGAGCTATTTCCTGTGGGGCAGGGTTTGATTCCCTCAGGCTTCATCTGCCTATTGTGTGACCTCGAGCAAGTCATTTAACCAGACAGTGCTCTGAATTAGGATCCTTAATGGTCTCCCGAGCAGACCAGTAACTATGGACCTAATCTTCACGAGGACTAAAGTTCTGAATTGTTAATGAGCTACTTCCTGTGCCAAGAGTACAGGGTTTTAATGGTTCCACCTTCATTTCCCTACTATGTAACCTTGCACCACTCACTTATCCAGACAGTGTCTTGGGGTAATTGAGAACTTTGGCTAGGCTCCTTAATACTCTCCTGGACTGCATGCCTAGTAATTGTTTAGGAGCCCATGGACCTATTAAGTGAACAAGAACTGGAAATGTCATTTTTGAGATACATTCCTTATTTCACGTTGCACAGCCATCCTTTGATATTATATAAAAAGTTAGTTTTTTTTTTTTTTTTTTAGTTCACACTCATTTTATTAAATGTCTCCTGAGAATGAGAGAAGTGCTTTAGAAGGATAGGCACAAAAAAAGTTAAAATAAATTAACTGTACCAATCAGAAATTAAACAAGTCTCTAAATTTAAGAAAAAAAACATAACTTCCACTACATGTCAAGAAGAGCAGCACCTTTGCCACCTTCAAAGTTATCCTAGATAATAGGGTGCAAAGCCTAAAATTCTTCCCTGGTATCTGGTCTATATTGTATCACCCTTCTTGAGGCTAGAAGAACTTCTGAATTTGAGTTATTGGCTAATAATGTCCACAGACCTTTTTATATTGACTTGTACTAGCACAAATGTCTAAAGGTAATAACTCAAAAGTATTGTTAATTATGAACTGTTGTCATGTAATGTTTTTTTCAGTGAAAAACTGTTTGCAAATACATTGTAAATAATGTAGTGTGTATCCCATAGTGTACATTGGAACGAAACTGAATAGCAACTTTGTAACACTGTGTTAGTATATGATTATATTGTAATGCTTAGTAAAATTAAAGCCAATTGTTGCATTTTTGGTATTGTATTGCCTTTAGTCCAGGTCATGGCCAAAAAGGGTCCTTGGACCAGTCCACCTACCCAGTAAAAATAATTAAATAAATAAATAGGTGACATAGTAAATCAACTAACATGAATAACCATGTAGTATTTTCTGTGTTTGTGAATATGTGGCACCAATTTTGACAATGTGCGGTGTCTGCATGTCTTTCCTGTGGTCGTGTGGGTTTCCTCCTAGTGCTCCGGTTTCCTCCCACATCCCAAAGACATGCTGTAGGTAGATTGGACACTCTCAATTGGCCCTAGGTGTGAGTATGTGTGTGTGTGTGTGTGTGTGTGTGTGTGTGTGTGTGTGTGTGTGTGTGTGTGTGTGTGTGTGTGTGTGTGTGTGTGTGTGTGTGTGCGTGTGTACGTGTGTGTGTGCCTTCTGTGGAAGGTTGGGATCCAGGCTGGCAACTCGGCACTGTAAAACTCCACTGCCAATCGTTCTGTGGACCGTTGTTCCGCTGTGGTGATCCCTAACCAGGATAAACTGAATGGAGATGATGAATGGCTATAGTTTTTCTGTAACACTGAGGGTATTGTTTATGCAATGCCATGTTAGAAATAGTACAATATTTAAGTTAAGGATGCAAGAGCATGGCAGGGATATAAGACATAATAACCTTATGAGTCCTGCAGCTGCCCATTTTAATTAAGTACATTTTGTATTTCAAAGTCACAATTTTGGAATAAGCTAAAGAGTATAACAGAGGAGGAAGATCAGCTAAAGATACCTTGGTATTTAAATAAAAGATATATATTCTTAAATTTGGCACCTTAAAAAATTAAATGCAACTGAAAGTACGTAATTCACTACTTTTTAAATTGTTAATATATTGTGTATTTTTACTGGCAATTTTCAGGATTTCTTCCTGATTATCAAGTACTGTTCTGATAAATCAAGAATCATTAAATCAATTTTATTGATTTCACATTTGATTGTAAATAGAATTATTTAAAACAGTGAAATCATGTAACAGTGAGGACAGTATAGTTCTGCAAGTAAACTTAACTCAGTAGTAGATATTGTTATAGATAACTGTTGTATCCTAAGCTATTTCTGTCATATCCTGCAAAGGATACGAAAGACCAACCAGCTTATCAAAGCTAAAGGGCATCTTCCACACAATCTAACTGCTGGAGCTCTATCTGAGCTCCATGTAAAAAGCATTTAGAGCATCAAAAGCTTCATAGCTTTCTTACCCCAGAAGGGAGGCAATAACCATGAAAGGAGAATGCTAGGAAATGTAAAACAAGGGTAACTATACATACAAAGGTGTATATACATCCACACCCTGGCAGCAAAAAAAAAAAAAACAAAAAAAAACAACTAAAGAAGCAATGCATTAGAATGATTCCACTTTGAATCATCGAAAGCTTGAAACATCGAAATTCTGATCATCGAGACCAGAACAACGAGTTTCAAACCACTGAAGATTCAAAGGGAATGTAAAAAAAAGAAAAAACTCTAAAAACTATTTTATGCAGGGGGGCTTCAACCCCCTGCACCCCCCACCCCCACCCCAACTTTAATATACCAACTCCGAGATTGCACTACAGTGGGGTAAAGGGAAATCTCAGTTTTAGCACTATATGCAGAAGTGCTAAACAGGAGATTTCCTGTACCCTGTCTGCAGTGCCATCACAGAGATGGCACATTCACAGACACAGTGTGCAGGGCACCTTGCTGCCCTGCAGAAACACTAGCTTTTCCCTTTTTTACTAACCTTTTTCTTCCCCTTGACAACATCGATGTTCTAAACACTCGATGATATGGCCTCGATCATATGAATTTCGATGTTTTATAATTTTGGTGTTTTCAAATGGAACCATTAGAACACATAGTGGTGTGTTAAGTTCACTTACACATTTGCACTGTGTTCGACATTAGATCACTGTTGCAGTAGCATAAGCTAGTTGTTTAGATTATCACAGTTTATACACCAAAAAGGGAGCAGGAAGTAAATTAAAAACCCAGAATCCCCTTGAAGACAGGCCTAGCAAAGAATGCTTTGAACCTAGAAAGGAACGTAATTTATAATGCTTTGCAAAAGTATGCACAGTGGTCCAAGCTGCTGTCCGTAGAATACTTCTAGAGTCCACCAAAAACGTACAGAAGAAGCAAAGCCTTTATGGAATGGGCCCTAACCCTGACAGGAAGTAGCTTGTTATTGTAACAATAGTAAAAAAAAAAAAAAAAAGCATGAGACAACCATCTAAAAATAAACTGTTTCAGCATTGGTTGTCATTTTCTTTTTCCTTCATAGCAGACAAATAGCTATTTGCCTTTCCTGAAGAATTAAGTTTTGTCTAAGTAGTAACAGAACTGCTGGTAGAAATCCAGAGTGTGAAAAATCATTTCTCCCTTGTTCCTTGGTTCAGGGAAGAAGACAGGAAGATTAATAGTCTGGTTTAAGGTAAACTCTAAAACCACTTCAGGTATAAAAGAAGGGGTACTCTATTAGTGAAGTACCTCGCACCCAGGTCTACGCAGAAGTGGGCGTATCTGTAATGATTGACAGGGAAAAGGGGCATGGAAGTGGCTGGTGACTGACAGATATGCAGATTTCCGTGTGACATCATGCAATACATTGGTTACAGATGCAACCATCTTGCACAAACTTCGAGAAATTTTACTCTGTGCGCATCGCACTTCAGACTAATGTGTTTTACTTTGAATAGTTCCACTCTTGGTTTGTACCAACTTTCAACTCGCTTCTATAGCTAAACCATCTGTGCTTAAAAACAAAACTCTCACCAACTAAAGGACAAGGCTCACGTAATGCCTTAATCTAGCTAGGCTGCTGGGGGTCTTTATAAATATATCAACCTCAAAACAGCAATCCAAAAAAGGAAATTACTCTGCAAGCATACAGCAAAAATTGATGTCAGCATGACAGCCATGTATGCATGTGAGAATATCTACATCACTATCTATATACAGAGAAAATGTTATACAACCCTGATCTCAGTAGCCAGATCCATGGAGTGCTTTCAACGCAATGCACACTCAGGTTCTGGGTACCGTTATCACTGATCAGGTGAAAAGTTGATTTACATACTGTAAAGTAACACAATTACATAACTGTAGGTCACGTGGGAGAAGAGGCGAGTACCCACAGCTTTAGTGTTACAGTGTACAGGTGGTGCTTGTTACGTGGCACAAACACTGCTAACATCTTAAGCGTTCACATCGTATCAGAACAGACAAAATACTGCTTCAAGTGAATTCTGCTGGAGTAACCGTGGACCACACCCCACATGCCTTCAAACTAATTACTACAACCAGACAGGTAGTTCTATATTCTTAAAAGGAGCCATAACCTTCTCAACTTCCAAAATCCACCTTAAACTTACAAACTCTTCCTTGCCAGTCCATACAGCATTTCTATTCAAAACTTACAGGGTCCTTTTAATAATTTTGCTTCTGGAAAAGTACAAATAATTAGTGCCAGCAACCTCAAGACACAAGCCAAAAATAACCACATTTAAAAGAATGCAAACCAATTACCAGTGCAACCAGTTCAGCAAGTATGTCTGAGTAAAGGCATATACCATTAGAACAAATCTAAGCAACCCACACAGCCGACTTAAATAGCTACAAAGTGGATAGCTAACCGATCCACTGATTGTGGTCCCTTGTATATAGAGAGTAGTTAATTCCTGTTGCTCAGAGTTAGTCTACCTTTTAATTTTATGGATGGGGTTTTTAACAGGCTTGTTAGTTTACTTGGATACTGCAACCATTTTCTTATTTTTGCTCTGAAAGAGATCAATATTCATGCCGGCACATGCATCAGTATTTACTAGATTTACCACACCATCAGGAAATCTTGGGGGAAAGGTGAGGTTTGGGCAGGACTTGCTACTGCGCATTCTGCGAGGTACTTCACTAATAGATTACCAAAGAAGGATTAGTAAACCCCTGTCCTTCTGGAAAACGAGGTAGGGTTGACTCATTATAACAGCTTGTGACCCAAACACTCTCCCACCAGATGCCAGAGCAATGAGTAAAACAGTCTTCCATATTAATAACCTCAGTTCAGCTTGATCAGCTGGTTCAAATAAGAAAAGAGTAAGCTTTCAAGCACAAAGTTAGGATTCCAAGGAGGCAACAGTTTTCTATGTGGACAAATGTGCAGCACCCCTTTCAAAACCTGTTCAAATTGAGGATAGTTATAAGACCGGACTAGCAGAAATGGCTGAAACTGGACCTTGATACAGGAATAAGAAATGTCAGTGGACAGTAACTCACACAAATAATTAAGAACTAGAGGCAGCCAGGCCTGAACAGGATCCTGGTCCTTGGATTGACACTAATTAGATTATTTTTTTCCATTTACACATGGGATGTTCTAGTACTCGTTTTTTCTCTTCCACTGTGGGGT
Source organism: Protopterus annectens (assembly GCF_019279795.1). Classification (NCBI taxonomy): domain Eukaryota; kingdom Metazoa; phylum Chordata; order Ceratodontiformes; family Protopteridae; genus Protopterus; species Protopterus annectens. The sequence goes on along the minus strand of NC_056736.1, from coordinate 720,255,473 downwards.
GGCAAGATTACCAGAGATGATTTAAGACTTACAATATGTTGCTCACTGCCAGCATCTCTCTGACATTTATGTGAGTCTTTCCTCCATGAGGAATTCACAGAGCTTGCACTTTCACCCCTTTGGAAGCCACTTTCTACATCATGTCTGATACAACTGTAGTGACAGACTGGAGAGACGTTAGAGGGGACAATGGCAGACCTGAACTGCAAGAGATCAGGTCTACCTACCAGATAATCTCCCTTTTTACAAATTCCAGAGCAGGGATCTGGAAAGATAAAGGGTGAAGATGCAGAGTCTAGACTGACCTGAAGCTAGACTGGATTTTCTTCACATGGAGTCTGGCCAGGGTACGAATGAGAATCATTGATGCCATGAACCCCAAAATCTTGAGAAATTTCCTTGCTGATGCCTGGCTTTGTTGAAAAAACACAGGAAGGCAGAATCTAGCAGACATCCTAGAAATACAATAATGAAAAAAGAAAAGGGTTGATTTTGAAAGTTGATTTGAAAATCCATACCGAGTAGAAGATTCTGAACAGTTGGAAAACACTCGCAATAGCTGGAAAAAAGTATATTCAAAGATAAGACAATTGTCCAAATATGGAAATGTAAATATCTTGATGTCAGTAATTACTTCAGCCAACCTATTTATTAATACCCTTGGAGCAGTGGAAAGTCCAATGGGTAAGACAGAGAACTAATAATGTAAGCCAGACACAGAATATCTTAAAAAATATGAATTGCTCAGAAATGGGAATGTGGTAATAAGCATCGTTTAAGCCTAGCTTTACCATAAAAGCCAGAGATGAGTGAATAGGTAAACAGGACTGAGGAGGAAATCATCTGAGTTCTTGACAAAAAGGTTTAGAAATGACCAGTCTAACACAGGTCTCAAGAATTCCTCCATATTTGGTCTCTGAAAAAGTATTCCTTGAATAAAAGCCTTTGCCTATTTGACAGGGAGGCAGTGGTTTACCATACAAGCATTTAATGCAGAATGGGAATTGGCAAGGAGAAGTTCAGTGGACATGGAGGAATCCCATGAAAGGAGTGAGAGAGTCCCATTGACAAGTGTCTCACTGCTGTATCACATTTAAGATGCATTTGTGTACCATAATCTGATGCCACAAAAGAAGATGAAGCTTTTGAGAGACGGAGAGGTTGCCAGGGTGAGTGTGGAAGTGCCTGAACAGGCAAATAGACATGCTGGCTGGCAGGAATGTTCTTGATTTTTAGAAGCTTTTCCTTTCTTTTCAAAGCCTTCTAGCCATTGCTTTTTAAACTTCTGTTAGGGGTTCCTTGCTGCTTAAACTGCTTTTTAAAAAAGGGAGCTGAGGAGGAAGGGAATTTTTTTATTTGTTTTAAAAGATGACATTGAAAGATATTAGTTACTCCTTCAATCAACTTTTCCCTTTCCCCCATACCTCCACTGCAGAAAGGCCAAACAGAACTTCCTTGTCTAAGGGAGAATTAAAAATTTCAATTTTAACTTCTTCGGGAAGGTTATGAGCATAAAGCCCAACCAATCATCTCATTAGTGACCCAGAAGCAGTAGCTCTGGAGGAAGAATCAGCAGTGACATCATAAGCGCACTTTTAAAATCTGCATAGTAACATGAGAAGCAGATGTTAAAGAGTCCTTTAAATGATTTTCAACTCAGAAGAAGGAAGGTTAACTATTACCTTTTGTATGTTTGCAAAGGATAAAATTATTGACTTTAACATTTGAGTTTGATAGTTTACAATTGTGAAAGTTAACCTAGCAGAAGAGTACAGTTTCATCCCAAACTTGTCAAAAGTTTTCCCATCCCTGTCAGAGGGAACTGAGTTAGCAGCAATAATCTGTTTAGCAGAAGCAGTTTTAGATAGAGAGACTACTCCAGAACCTGCTTTAGGTTTGAAAACAAATACTTATGAGACTGAAGAACCCTATCAGAGTTCCTGGGGCCAAAGGCTGATTATCAAGCAAACTAGCAGCAGAGTGAGAAAACCATTCTTCAGAACAGGAGGAACAGCTGCAGATTTAGGAATATCCATCTTATCATCATAATAATATAATCATGATACAATCTGTGAAATAGGAATTTCTTCTCCCACTGAAAAAAAACACTTTTATCTTAGATAAAGTCTCAGAAAAACTAACATCTTCTAAAGGCAAATCTAAAACCATACTTTCCTCATAATTAGACTCGTCAGATTTACAAGAAATTCCTGAATTACCACCATCCTCTAGAAATGCCTGCTCTTCTAACAATCCACATCAGAAAGCGAGGAAATTAATTTTTTTTTTATTTGCCTAAAGCAGTCGTAGGCAAAAGAGAAGGCAAACATGAGCATCTTAGCAAATCTCATGAAATCTTCCCTGTCCACAGAAATAGAAACAGGGGAAGGCAAGATTTTCATACTGTGTTCTCTGTTCCTGGGAAATGCCTTGGAAAATAACACGTTAGGTAAACCTCACAGATTCAGGGTCACTATCTTTGCTATATGAAAGACCCCTTCACCTGCCCTTTCCCCTGAGACCAGCAAGAGTGGTGCTCCCTTGCCCATCAAGGGCATCCCTACAGTCACAAAGGATATGGATATTCCCTGGTCCTTGGTGACTGTAGATGAATCACCAGAGGGACTGGAGGAAAAACATGTGTGGTCTGAGGAGCCAAGAGAAGCCCCAGCAGAGTCAGCCACCACAGGGTGAAGCAAATCAGCAGCCAGCCTGACATCCACAGACTCACTTAACAAGACTTGATATCCACAGACTCTCTTAACTACTTTATTCTTCTTGCAAACAGGGAAAGGTAAAACTGCAGAAACTAGCTGCTGCTCCACAGGTAAGCTGGTAATGAGACTTTGAAGGTGGAAAGCATAGCCTGCTTGAACGGGCAAAAGTAAAGTAGAGAACAAGTGATACTCCCACAAGCACAATATCCTGCCCCAAGAACACAAACCTACAAAACCTGTTAGAAAATTCTGTCCATAAACAGAATTTTTACACCAAATGTTCAAATAAGCATTTACACACAAATTCCTTTAGAAATGCAATAATAATCCATAAAAAACATTCAGTTTATTTGAAAACATCACATTTTGAGTCAGAAAAGCACATTTTCCTCAGAAAATAAATGTTAGTGGACATTTTCCCCAAGAGGTACTTATTTGTCCAGCCTTGTAGGATTACTGGCTGGCTGATAGTTCCACAGGGCCCACAGAAGGAGTGCATTTTGACAGTAATAAAGCCATAATTAAATATGTGCTCTGACTGACTTTATATTGGGGATCCCCTTGAGCTCTTGACAGAGTATGAGGAAAGCTCCCTCAAGCTTTGAAAGCAGGACGGTCACTGGGCAGGACTCAAATAGCTTATGCTACTGCAACAGCAATCTAAATGTTCAACATTCCCGCTTACTTAAGTCACTATTTCATTCAACTTTCGTCATTTGCAATCATGTCTCTCACATTAATTATGACATCAACTTATCTGCTGACTCACTCCTGAGCAGTCCTTCCTAGCCTTTTTACCTTTCTTGGTGCAAATGTATCATAATAACTGCAATCTGTTTTCATTTTCCATTTCCCATCTTAACTATTTCCTCAGCCCTCTCTTTCTTACATTTTTCTGTATTTTTTAAGAAGAGTTTACCATACTTACAGATGCTTCTGCAGCATCTATTTCACATTATACAAAGGATCTCTGTTTCCTTGTAGCTGCAGAAGTAAAAATCCTAGCACTGGCACAAACCAGCATTCTCAACAAATGTAGAGCTTCCTAAGTCATGCTATAATATAACATATGAAGATCATTTCCCAGCCCTTTTACTTGTGTTAATCTAGCTCAGATTTCCCCAGCACCTATGTTGGATGGTGCAGTGGTGCAGTGGTTTGCATCGTCTCCTCACAGCAAAAGGTTTTCCAGTTTGATTCTTGGCTAGGGTGCCTTCTGTGTGAAGTCTGCATGTCCTCCCTGCATTTGTATGGGTTTCCTCTGGGTGCTATGGTTTCCTCCCATATTACAAAGACATGCGTCTGGAGCATTTCTCCCTGGGCCTCTGCTGAAAATTGGCTCCCTGCATCTGTGTGGGTTTCTTCTGGGTGCTCTGGTTTCCTCCCATTTTACAAAGACATGCATCTGGAGTATTTTTCCCCAGGCCTCTGCTGAAAATTGGCTAATTCCAAGTTGGACGTTCCCAGTAAACAAATGTTAAATAAATAAATGCACAGTCCCATGAACTTTCTGAAGTTATGCAACCTCAGGATTTCCATGAGGAGCACCACACCAAAATACTTAAATGTGTTCCGCTATAATCAAAGCCTCCTAAGCTTATTATTTACTTCTTCATAAAGATATCTATTGCTTTTATTATCTAACTAATCCCACTGGCATGGAAAGTTATATATGTCCTTCCATACCATGCTAATGGGGAGAATGGTTTTATACAGCTTCTGAACAATGGGAGGTCGGTATAACAGTTAAGGTGTTTACCTTACAGATACAAAGTAAAGGGTTTGATTCTTACATTGAGCAATTGGCTAGGCTTAAAAAATGACCCACAAGGGCACTTAGCCTAGTGCTAACCTATGAAGCCAGCTAACTTCAGCCTATAATCCTATACCTGCCTGAAAGACCACCCTTTGTATTTTGGAGGAATTATAGCAATTTAATAACCCAATAATCCAGTAGCCATTATACATTATTATTATATAGTACTTAGTTATAAGACATTAGCTTGTGGCCCCAGTATAGGTCACACAGTAGTGTACTATTATGCATTTATAAGTCTTTAAGCAAATGTTTTATTCATTCAGCATGCTATATTGATTAACATCAATTAAACAAAAGCTAACACAGCATAAATAAAAGATTTAAAATCAGTAAATGAGTAATTAGTATCGCTGTTTCTATACTGTTATGGCAAGCATGTAGATACTCACCTCTCCCTTTAGTCGTTTGTATAGTCTACGTGCAATCATACCCCTGGTGTAGGACTGAATTGTGATGACTGCCCAGAGTCGATGCCTGAAAGCCTTCCGCACTAGGAAGCCACGACAATAAGCTTGGAACCGCATGATTCGTTTTCGGGCAACGTGGTACTGTTTATGCAACTTACGCGATCGATACAGTGCTTGAAGGCGTAAAAATCCAATTTTCATCTACAAGGAAAACAGAATTACCAACTTTATCACTAGAATTTAATCGCCTGAAGGTACTGCTGTGCTCAGCTAGATTGTGAACTACTTGGCAAAATGTACACATCTGACATTCACTAGATATTAACTACCGGAACTTGGGAAAAATTTTAAATCACACACTGAAACACACACATGTGCACACGCACACACACAGATACACACACACACACACACACACACACACACACACACACACACACACGTGCGCATGTGCGCACACACACACACACACACACACACACACACACACACACACACACACACACACACACAGAAACTCACATACAAATTCACAAACGCAGCTTACATGGATTGACAATTTGAGCAAGGCAAAGCTTCTCTGCTTCACTCTGAAGATTCTCCCATAGTTATAATGCAGTTAATAACTGCGTGCACTTACATATTTTATGCACTGCTCTGTATGGCTCTTGCTTAGTAAGGACATCAATAAATTTCTGTACTATGCAAGTCATCTGTGCACACCAGGATGCACAAGGGCCTAATTTAAATAAGCCAGACTCAAAGAGTACTTCATCTACATGTGATTCTGTAAACTGTTGCTCACCAGCAGCACAAGACTGTTATACTGACCGCATAGTATCTATGACTCGGACACCCACTGCCCAGCACATGAAACCAGCTTTGCACACTATGCAGCCTCTCTATGAATGCATCACTTCTGTCCACAAGTCATTCAGATTAGATTGTTTAACAGAAGAAAATTACATCTTAAGTCTTACCAGTTTTAAAGCACATAAAAGGAGTTACTGCATGTATAAATGAAATGCTACAACGTTTATGAATAACTCTTTGCTGAATAACGTGATGGTTGTGGTATAATCCTGTTTCCTTTGGTTACATAGTTATCTGAATGGAAATATAGTTAGCATTGCTTTTTAAATTTTTGCTGTCAAATAAGCAGGCATGTTTACTTTTGAAAAAATTTCTTTAAGCAGAAGAGTAACAGAAGACATTACAGTTGAGTGTAATTGATCCGTCACACAGGATCTGCAATTAGAATGTCAGTCAATATTTCGTCAAAGAGTTAGGCTACACTGCAGTGAAGTAGCTTAGTTATTCTTGATAGTAAAAAAAAACTCAGTCACATTCCCAGTAGGTAGTTTTATGGCAGGATTTTACCAGGTAGAACTATGAAAAGTACAAACATAACTCAAGAACAGAAAAGACAAAAACAGCAAAGACTAAACAAACAGCCTGTTACAGTTAGTATGTACAAACAATAATCTTGTCATTACCTCTGCGGGAGGAGTAAGCTCTCTGCAATCTTGGCACATCCTATAACTCTGAGAATGCATACATTCACTTGGTAAAAATGAAATACTTGGTTTTGCAGAAAAAATAAAATATTTCTTATTCCTGAAGATGTCTGACATTACAGAATAAATATTACAATAGAGAGGGATTCATAAGAACTGCTCCTGTTCAGGGAGTGCATGAAGGAAAATTAAAAGCAGCTCAGTCTTAAAGTAACTGCAGTACGTTTATTGGCAGTAAAAAACTTATAACACAAGTTTTGTGATTGTATCTTTTGTTAAGTCTATAGAGTTGTATAGAATCTACCTTGTATATGCATGATAGGTAAACACACAATATAAACTCCTTAATAGGTAATAGTGCTTTTCATAAAAGATAGATGCGCAAATGTAGATTTTATATTTAAGATTTGTACGTCTGCTACATAAATGAAACATTAGAGTTCTTTGCACTGCTGTTCCATAATCCTATAAATAGTTTTATGTTGTATGCTAATGTACGCTCACACAGGTAAGTATGCATCATTTGTATTATAAAACTGTCAGTATAGTGTTCAAATAAGGTAATAAATTATTTGTGTTTTATGCTGAATTTGGGGTTTACCTTTTAAGGTTATTTGATACAGTCTGATGTGGCATTTGGTCTTTTAGTCTTTTGGGTTAAGTTTTCTAGGGTATACATAGCCATAACAGACTCAAACTTCTACCACAAAATTCCTTGCAACTTCTTTGATAATCTAAGCACTAATTATTTACCATGTAAGACAGGAACTGAAGACAGTTAAACATAGAATACTTACAGCACTGAAATTTTTTCGGCACATATATCCCCGCCAGTATTTCTGAATCATCATGACTGACCTTCTGATTTTGACAAAATTGGATCTATATGGAAGAAAAGTCATAGTTTATGCTACATACATTTTTCTACACAAGACAGTTTGAAAATATTTTTAAAAATTATGTACATGAGACAGTCTAATAACACATTTTAAGTTTAATGCAAATGAGCTATTTTTATATATATCTGTTGCAGTCAAACTATTGATTTCTCCTTTCCCCCTCTTCCTTGTATAAAAGCCAGAGTATGTTTTTTTTAGATAGCTTATCCGTTCCCCTGCAATCCCTAACTATCTCATATGGTCCATTTAAACAGAGTTAAACCATCAGCTTGGTATGGCACTGATGTCTGAGAGGACTTTCCCCAAGCATAATCAAATGAAGAGGTCTTAATATAAATGACTTTATTACTAAATGATTTTTAAAGTTTATCTTTTGTCTTAAATTATTAGAAGTATTCAGATTTTAACAAAATACTATGTTAGGTCTTCGGATGTATAAAATATAAGTAAAACTCTGCAGGTAAAAGCTTAACCTGGATATGACTATAGGGCCTAAATTTGGAGGTTCAGAATAGAACGCAAACAGCTAGGTACAGATGAGATAGATCTGAATAAAGGGTGCCATGTTGCTACAGGTAACCTCACCTGTAATATGAGGGGACACTAATGAATGGTTGCGTGTGTTTTCCCAGAAAAGAAAACCTCTGCATGTTACCCAGCTCAGCACTGCTGGATACTTATCAGTTCTTAAATATTACTCAATTCATTTTCTAAACCATTCTCTCTAAAAGTAAGCCGTGAATGCTGAACCTAAAAAATACTTAGTAAGTCTGCATTACAATACATTCCTGAATTTCACATTAGGACAGCAGGTTCAATAAACACTTGAGGGTTCTGAGACATTGTTAGCGACTTTATGTTGTTACTTGAGTGCCTGGTAAAAACACCAGATCTTGCTGTAATACTTAACACAATATTTATGGTGCTTAAGCAGTTAAAACAAACATATTATTGTTTATCAACTTCATGATTGAATGATTTCTAGAAGATGGGTTCCTTCTCATTTCTGACCTTGTCTGATTGAAGTCTACCTTTTCAAATTCACTTGGGAACAGGTATAATACAGCACCAAGTGTCTTTTCACCTTCCCAGAAATTAGTCAGTATGGTAAGATATAGTACAAAATAAAGGCTATAAATATGACTGTTAACCAGTATTTTTCTTTCTTATTAAATTCTTTTAGTGATAACCCCAACCGTCAATATGCCAGATTTAGGGATTACTTTCTAAACAATGTGAGGTATACTGCACGTTGACCTAAAATGTCTTTTCATCCTTGAAGCGTGAAAAAATGTTGATTATAATAAAACAAGATTACCATAACATATACAAAAGTTTAAACGAGTCAGTTGTGTGTCGAAGAAGGATGAAGCTCTAATTAAGAACCGGAAGAGCTGGGCTGACTTGTGAGTTGTGCACTGGAAGAGCTGACAGAGGAGGGTGAAAGTGAACAGCCATCACAGATTTTCACATCCTACGGGGTGGAGGGGATGGTGGAGGCAGCTAGGACAAATCTGTGCCCTGACGGAGGTGTGCATGACAATGAGTATATGCTGTAGCTGGAGTATGGTGCATTCAAAAGCATGTATATTAAGGAGACTACTAATGTGGCTAAACTGATCAGCTGCCATGGGAGACTGGGGTCTAGGACTAACAGAAAACCCCGATAACTATATGGATTACAGCTTTCTTTGACAGACCCTTGGTTGAAGAAGAATCAAGGGGTCAGTCATAGGTTCATAGGTTGGTACTACGCTATCGGCCCTAGGGCCAATACAAGCCTAGCCATAACAATTCCCTGGCTATTTCTTCTCACACTATTTACTTCCCTGGAACCCTGTCTAGCAGGGTGACTGACATGATCCCTGGGGTGAATTTCCTTTCTCCCATCCAATCATCAAGGTTCCTTTTGAAGAGGGCCAAAGAGGTGCTCTGCTTGACATGTATGGGCAGTCTATTCCAGAGTCTGGGGAGTCTCTGGGTCAGGAACCTATCCCTCCAGCATGTTTTGTTTATTGTGATGACAAGGTTTAGATCCCTGAAGCGTGTGGCTCTGAGGGATTGGGATTTCTTTAAGTGTAGCATGTTCAATAGTTCTGGGTTTGACATGGCCTTGTATGTTAAGCAGAGATCGCCTCTGAGTAGATGATATGCGACAGAGTATAGCTGGAGTTTTTTTAAGTTGGCCAGCATAGGGCATCTGCTTTAGGCTTTTAGTAAGGCATTTCTGTGGCCTTTCCAGTTGTTGCAGATGTCTTGAGAGGTACATACCAAACGGGGCATTGTATTCTACAATGGGTCTAATGAGGGATGAGTACAGTGGGGCAATGACCTCCTTTTTCTGGATGAAAAGCCCTTAGTGATGAGGTGTGCCACATAGAAGGATTTCCTGACTGTTGTAGTGATATGGTTATCAATGGTGAGACCACTGTCCACCTGTGTCCCTAAGTCTCTTATCACACTTTCGGTGTTTTGTGTACTGCCACCTATGTGGTAATTCACAGGTACATGTTTTTTTACCAAAAGGGATAACTATACATTTCTTGGCATTGAGCTTGAGCCCATGGCTCTGGCACCAAGCATCTGTTTCTGTAAGGCCCTTTTGTAGAGTATCCACGTCATTTGGGGATTCAATAATGGCTCCCATTTTGCAGTCCTCTGCGAACTTTGTTCGCCAGAGTCCCTTAGTGTTGGCCTGTACTTCAGAGAAGTAAATGCCAAACAAGACCGGTCCCAGGACTGAACCCTGAGGTACTCCACTTGTCACTTGTCTGGAGCTGGATTTGGAGTCGGCTACTTTTACAGTGTGGGTTCTGTCAGTAAGCCAGTTTGCAACCCATCAAGTGACGTAGGGATTAACGCCCAGCTTAGTAAGTCTATCTATGATTCCAGTGTGGGGGATGGTGTCAAAGGCCTTGGCAAGGTCTAGATAGGCTGTGTGGACCACCTTACCCTCGTCCACGGCTCTGGAGATTGATTCGAAGTAGTCAATCAGGTTCAGGAGACAAGATTGGCCCTTCAGGAATGCAAACTGGGTGGGTCCAGTGTTTAAAGGTTGCCAATGTCTTTGTTTATAAGTTTCATGATAATAAATTCCAAGACTCTGCAGATCAGGCTCATCAGACTAATGGGGCGGTAGTTCCTGGGGTCCAAGGTGGATCCCACCTAGTGGAGGGGGATAACTGTATCAGTGCACCACTCAGTGGACACGAAGCCTGAGGTGAGGCTATGATTAAACACGACACTTAGGTGAGATGCCATTTCATTTTGTAGTTCATGTAGTACACAGCCCGGTCAAGAGAGGCTGACAGTTGGCAGGCATAAAAAAACATAAAAAAAACTCTGCTGTCACATAGCTCATCAAATAAGTGAGATGGCAAACACCATTTCCTCACGCTTTCTTTATACTTTAGTTAATAATATACATTTTTATATAGGGCGTTGTGAAGACTCTCTGACTTCACCCGTCTTTTACTAAAAATGATTCATTCTGAGTCTTATATCTATGAATAGGAAAAAGGTGTTTGTTAGTTCACACTTCGATGAGTTATAAGTCAGGCAGACTGTGTTACAAAACTCACAGTGACATGAGTCAGAGTGCAGGGTGACACCTAAAAGATGTACAGTATACATAAACATAAGGGAAATATGTAAACACCCACAGGAGAAGACCTGATTCTCAGGAAGTCTACCATAGTGCTCTAACTAACTCTGTAAAGTTCTTATTCTCATTTGTGAGTACATTTTCCACTTAGACCTTTTACTGCTTTACCCATCCACCTCCAGTGCATTTAGACATTACTGCTTTACCCATCCACCTCCAGTGCATTTAGACCTTACTGCTTTACCCATCCACCTCCAGTGCATTTAGACCTTACTGCTTTACCCATCCACCTCCAGTGCATTTAGACCTTACTGCTTTACCCATCCACCACCAGTGCATTTAGACCTTACTGCTTTACCCATCCACCTCCAGTGCATTTAGACCTTACTGCTTTACCCATCCACCTCCAGTGCATTTAGACCTTACTGCTTTACCCATCCACCTCCAGTGCATTTAGACCTTACTGCTTTACCCATCCAACTCCAGTGCATTTAGAACTTACTGCTTTACCCATACACCTCCAGTGCATCTATACTTCATCAACTCCACTGGTGATGTATCCATACTCCAATCACCATTTCTCCAAAATAAATATTTTATTTTGAGTTTCCAGTAATTTATTTGCATTTGTTCTGTTGTTCTTTTTCAGTTTTATGCCAGCAAGATACCCAAAATAATATAGTGCATCCAAATCTCCTATATCCATGTTAATTTAGTGTCTGTTAAATAGATTTCATAGAGTCTATAATGCAGAGACTGTCTCTGCACCACATCACCCTGCCAATACTCATTGTCATAGGGCACCTGCTGTCCCCAGAAGGGCAAAATAAGTCAAGCCTGAGATGAATTTACTGGTGTGAATCTAATCACTAAAGTTTGCTTTAAATTAAATAAGGATTTATATATAACAGAAGATTATGTCAGAGACTGTCAAAGTGTTGTGTAATAAAATCTATCTCTTCAGCAAGCCTTGTTATTTGTTGATGGAGGCTCAAGTCTCTTGTTTGAATCTTTGTGGAGCCTGTGGAGCTAGTTGTTTTGTGGAAGTGTGAGAGATCAAGAAATGTCCAGTCTAGAATGCTGGACATAAATCTTTATACAGACATTTATAACAGACAAAGTACATAGACAGAGCTTCAAGTCTGACTTGGTAGGTAAAGGTCTGTAGTCTCCTCGTGATTTTTTTAAGAACATTTGGATTCTTTGATATATTTGGACAGATAGATATTATAAAATTGTTCTGATCAGGGCAGGGCTGATCGTGGAAGGAGAACTTCTTCTGAATTGGATAACATACCTATATCTATTAATTGGGCTAGAAAGAAGGGTTCCTTGATTACTGTTGCCACATAGTGGTCAAGTGATACAGAGCTGTCTACAAAGGTGATGAGACCTTTGATGAACATATCATTTGGGAGTGGGGTGCTGTCCGTACTGCAAGCTGCTGCCATGTTTTGTTTACAAACGGTGATGATATCACTCCTTCGCATTTAATTTATGCCAACTTCTAATGTATCACTGAGTTGTATGGTGTCACCCTTGCAGTAGTAACAATATCAGATGCCAGGTGAGCAGCAACATCCACCTTGCAGTCTTTGGAAAATTTAGCCAGCCATATGTCCATGTCAGTTGTTGGTGATCTAAGAGGAAAATGCTAAACAGAAAGTGCCCCAGTACTGAACCCCGAGGAACACTACTAGTTACCTGTTTTGTGTTTCTGTAGTGGCACCTGCTTCGTTAACTATGTGGGTTTTAACTGTCACCTTGTTTGTTACCCATCTTAAAACATAACATATTTGTAATTCCAGTACAGGGAGTAGTGTCAAAGACCCTGGCCAGATGCATGTGTGATGTATGAGCTCTGTGGCTGTTATCTACAACTTTAGACTTTTGCAAAGAAGTTTACCAAATTAAGAAGACATGATTTCCCATTGATAAAACAATACTGTTGTGGACCTACGGCAATATGAGTTTTATTTTACTGGACATTATGAAATCAAATAAAATATATTCTACAACTTTATAAATTAGGCTTGTTTTGATGATAGATCTGTAGTTCCCATGATCTGAGGTGAGCCCCCCTTTATGGAGAGACATAATGATAGCCATTTCCACAGCTCAGAAACATATGTGGCTATGTTTAATTTAAAGAGTTTTAGAAGGGGTTCAAAAACAGTATTTTTGGCAACCAGGTATATTATCACGGCCTACAGTGGTAGTATTTTTAGCTTTTAGAGAGTGCATTTAGGACACATTATATAATAATCTTAAGGGACGAGTGAATTTCCGGAACTTCAGTGACCTTCTGATGTGAAGTTGGCACTAATTTTATCTGCTCAGTATATTAGCAATATCTAGGTTGGAATGTGTACTACCCCTATGACTTAATTCACAACATTGCTGAGCGTTATGTCTTAATCACCTGATGTAGTTAAGGAAGGATTTATGTAATCCTTATATTCAGATGATAATTTTTAATGTGTTCCTATTTTATCTTTCTCATGGCAGCTTTCAGATTTTTGCTGAACCTTTTGTTACTGTCTTAATGTGAGTAGATTTTGACTTAATATAAGTCCATTTGTATTTTTTATTATACTGCTTATTAATGCTAGCGTTCTGCCAAGGTGGTTTATTTTTACATTCCCTAAAATATCCGTTTCTGATATAAAATAAGTATTGAGCAGTTCCTACTCTGCTTAAGAATATCAAGCGCAAGGGCGAGGGAAATGTAGGATACATTTCCACCTTTGCCAGGTGAGTAAAAATTACTGAGTGTAGGAACGATATGTTGAACCAGTTTAATCAGTGAGCAGAAAAGTTGTATTTTGTAGATAAAATGTGCAGCGGAGGAGATGTAGCAGGTGAGGTAAAAACAAACAATTACAGTATCAAGAGGCCTAAAAAGTACTAAACATTATGTACAGTATGATCCAAGAGTAGTACAGGACTATATTTTGTATAGTACACAATTACAGTAAGACAGCAATACAGTAATCCAACATAATACCAATGGTCTGAGGGCTGAATCGGAAACCAAAATTACAGACAGTGCACTCTAGAATGGCACTCTCAGATACCACTAGTGTTACAAGGGAGTCAAGTCAATCAAACAAATGCAATTACAGAGAAAGTTGTTTTGGAAAAAAATTATGCCAAAACAACTTTTGCTGACAGTGGCGCTTTTTCTTTTCTCCACTGTTGTGTACCATCAGATTAAGTTTATATAACTTCCATGGGTATGGTGGTATCCTCCAAAATGGGGAGGGGACAAGGGGTCTTGCCTCTCTGCAAAAAAGTTATCTCTGAGATCCAGCGAAAGCTAGTGTTTTGACATTATTTTTTGCCAAATTGACTTTTGATGCAATTGCGTTTGATCAATCAAAGCGAATATTAATATGAATCGAAGTTCACTCTGATATCACACAAACCATGTATTTCAAAGCTCAGTTGCCTTCAAAAAGAGGAGAGGCTTGTCCAGATGGCACAAAACAGAGCAATAATAGGCTTAGGCATCACACAGTGATTGTGTCTTGGATTTATAATACTTTTTTGCCACATATCTGGATGCATCTGAAACAGTTACTGATAATAACTAGTTTAAGTACAAGGAAAAATGTAGATATCAAAAGCTGTTGATGATGGCTAAGAGCTGGTAAAGGAGCAACAAAGAGCCATCACAGCTACATGAACAATTTGAATGACTTGACCTGTGGGCAACAGAAAATTATTATAAACAAGCAACAGCAGCAGTGTGCACGGCAGAATTACCAAGCTAGGAATAATAAGGAGATTCGGTAAATGAACAATAGCAGCGGCATTCAACTCAGAGCAGTTTGCAACCACATTGTGCTATCAGCAGCTTTAAGCAGCAGTGCAAACTAGGCAAAGGGCCAAGATGGATGAAGAGAATATTAGATATCGGTTATAAATACATTAAAACAAACCAAGTCCAGCTAAACTTTGCCCCATCACTGCACATAGCAGAGCAAGGTCAAAGCCAGTTAGAACTGATCAATCAGTAGCAGTGTGTAGCAATCAAATGAAGTATACTGCTAAGCAGCACAATTTACAAGCTACACTTAAAATTTACACCCAGTCAGGAAAGACTGTATAAAACAATTGTCTGTTTGAAATTATATGGTTACTTATGGTCAATAATTTTTTTTTCTGTTTTACCAATATCATATACACCTGATTGTTTAGGCACCAATGTATTTTATTAAATGATTTCCTTAAAGAATAATAATTTGCTTTTTTGGTGCAATGTTTGAGAGGATCAAATTCTTTATCAGTACAGAAATTATCTAACTTTGACTTGGATGAAAATAATTAGGTCTTCATGGGTTCATACTAGGCAAATGACCACTAGGGCCTTTATAAGCCAAGCCATGCAACCCAAATGTGACCCACAAATTTGATTTATATAGGGGGTAATTTACTGACTGCCTCTGTCCATCAGAGACATTTCCAGTTACACATCCATTAGTCTAAACTGTGATTAAATAGGGATAGTGAGGAACTCTGCTTCACACGGATGGGGAGCCTCTTCGAGACAGTGGGAATTATCTGAAAAACATATCTGTCTATCTATCTATATGTCACAAGCAAAATTTATGTCTTGTAATCTAGTAGTTCTGATAGCATTTATTTTATGGATATCCAAAAGGTTCATCAAAACAGGGTCCAGGGATGCTCTCTATGCCAGTCAAAGATCACTTTTCAGAAGCCTTTATGATAATGAATAAAGAGCTAGGGCTTTTAGGTGATCAGCACAGGACATTGTGTTTACTCCTGTATTTGTTTTGTAAGGAAACTCTGTGGATGCTCTAGTTGCTGCATGTGACTAGTCAGGTACACACCAAAGGGGGTATTGTACTCTATGATGGATCTGATGAGGTCTGAGTACACTGATATGATGACCTCTCTGGACCTAGACACCATTCCCTTGCTTATAAGTTGTGCAACACAGAAAGATTTTCTTACTACTATGGACACATGTTGGTCAAAGGCTAGGTTACTATCTACATGAGTTTCTAGATCCCCGACTAGAGAATCAACTTTTAGGGGTGTTTTATTGATGATGTAGTCACCTATTGTGGCCAACTTCCCAAAAGGTACTATAATATTTTTCTTGGCACTGTGTTTTAAGCCATGGATTTGGCACCGAGTGTTTGTCTGTGTTAGACCTTCCTGAAGGGTGTTTTCATCTTGCAGGAATTCACTGACTACTCCCAGTTTGCAGTCATCTGTGAACTTGGTTAGCTAGAGGCCTCTGACACTGGTTTTGGCATCCAAGAAGTAGATGCCAAAGAGGAGTGGGCCTAGCACAGAGTCATGGGGGTCTCCAATGGTGACCGACCTCTTTGAGGAGATGGCCTCACTGATTCTAAACTTCTGTGATCTATCACTGAGCCAGCTAGCTGTCCATCATGTTAAAAAGGGATTTACACATATTTCTGTAAGTTTGTTGGCAATGTCCGATTGGGGTAGTGTATCAAATTCTTTAGCCAGATCTAGGAAGGCAGTATGCACTGTTCTTCCCCTTATCCATTGACTTCTCTTCAAAGAAGTCCACCAGATTCAGTAAGCATGACCCTCCTTTGACAAAACAAAACTGGGATGGATCCTGTGTCTGGAGGTCTCCTATGTCCTTGTTGATAATTTCCAAAATTCTTTCCATGGCTTTGCAAATAAGATTAGTCAGACTAATGGATCTGTAGTTTCCAAGATATACTGAATGCCCTTCCTTATAAAGGGGGGTGACTGTCACAGTCCTCCATTCACATGGTAGAAAGCCTTTTTAAGACTACAGTTACATAATGACTCAAGGGGTCCTGATAAATCATATTTTAAACTGTTCAAGTGGCATCCTGAGATGTTATTGGGGCCCACTGAGTCCGTGTTCCTGGCATTATTAAGCACAGTCTGTACATTCTCCCTAGTTATAGTTGGTGGTGTTAAGTCTGAAGGCATTTTTTTAGGGGATGGTTGGGGCAAAGCTGGAAATGAATTTATCCGCTAATAGGTTCACTATTTTGCCAGGCTCTGTAAATGTGGTACCATTAACCACTAGTTCTGCACATTGCTGTATACAGCTTGTGAGGTTTCTGACAGCCGAAGAAGGCCTTATGGTTATCTTTCACCTCTTTCACCTGGGAGGCTATCTTAATCTCAACATTGACTTTGCTTGCCCTAATTAGCCCTCTTAGCTGCCTATTTAATGAGAGAGTTTTTCTCTTTATGGGCATAACCCTTCCTGATTAATGCCATACATTTTTTCCTTTTGTTGTATATCCTGTTTATTCTGGGATGCCATCATGGAGTTTTTTTTAAAGCTAGTCCTTGACATGGTTATACAGAATTTCTGAGACCAATTCAGCATAGGCTGCTCTGTTCTCTTGGATTGGAGGGGCATTGAATTTTGACAAACCATCAATATAATTTGCCTTGGAATAGTTCCTGTTACAGGTTTTAATTGTGTTACAGAATTGATTTGATTTAGAAGGAGATTGCATACAAAGCAATCTCTGACCTTGCTTTATTGGAAATACTGCATCTCCGTAAGTCAAATCATACATGGGTTACTTGCTCTAAAGACCTTAACTTGCTATGTGACAATAATAGAAGCTGATGGAGGGACAGACTTGTCACCCAGAGGTTACCACACCTTTGGAACAAACTTCCACTTCATATCAAACAGAACACCTCATTGGCCCTGTTCAAATGTAATCTGGATGACTAGATGAGTAACCATATATTCACCCCAGAGGTTCTACCTGTGTCACTCTTGGACTGGGAGCAATAGGTGCTGATCGTGGAAATAAGGGTAGAACTTGGCTAGGTTTATAAGGGCCCTAGGGCCATTAGCCTAGTAACTTCCTATGATCCTATGATCCTACAGCTTTATGTAAGAATCTTACCAGAGAAGACAAGATATTGGGGGGGGGGGTGAAGCATTTTCCCATATTTGTGTGCACAATGTCCAGTATGTTGGATCCTCTAGTGGGACTATTCACTATTTGGTCAATGGTGTTTGTATTTATGAAGTCCAGGAACCTCTTTGTCATTTAGGATTCTCAGTCTACAGAGGGATAATTAAAGTCTCCCATAATGGGGCATTAGGTTGGATGGTAGTTTCTCCAATAGGTCCAAGTATGCAATGTGAGCTTCTTGGGACATAGAGGGTGACCTATAGCTTGCTAGGGCATGGTACGAGATTTTGTCTATGGTGATCTGCATGTGGAGGAACTCCAGCATGTTATCCTATTTGACCATGCTAGAAGTATGCTTCTTATTGATGTATATTGAGACACCTCCACCTTTATCCCTTGTCTGTGCAGCTACCAGTCTAAAAGTGTGGAAGGCACAGAATCCTTGCACTGTCAGGGTACTCTCTGCTGCTTTAAACCTTGTCTCGGTAACTGAACAGGTGTCCATATTCTCAAGTGTGATGAGAGCTTGGAGAGAGTGTAGTTTTTTATAATATCAAATCAAAACTGGAGTCAGTGAATCCCAATACCCTAATTTGTTGGAGTAGTTTTTTCTTGTCATTAAAGGTAATGGGGAATTGAAACCCTCCTTATCTAAATTATCTAAATTAATGTTATATCTAGAAACTAAAATAGATGATAATTTTTGGAATTTCATGCTGAAATATAACCTAAATGATATACACAATGTTTATAGCAAAATTTTGACTTTAAGATCAATAGTATTAACTACAAATAGCACTATTTGGAAAATCTTTTCATGAAAATATTTGCAAAGGATTTTTCTCATTCCTTATAAAATTCATAATGTTTTTAAAACAAAAGACAATATTTGTTGGAGATGAGAGAAATCGATAGTAGCAGATTGATACTTTATGAGTATGAAAATAATAAAGACTATTGGGATAATATCAAAGATTTTTTAAGGCTCTTTGGACTGATAATTGTATAGTATTTGACTCTCTCCTAATAATGAATGCTCTATTTCCAAATTGCACAAAACTATCACAAAATTCCCTGATATGGACACTCTTAACAATTGCATGGAAATTAATTACGATAAACTGGAAGAAGATCCCAGCTCCAAGAATTGCCACTGCCATAATGAAATGATTTCCATCAAGTTAAGACCAATAAACAATAGTTTTAACTTCAATTATTAGACAAATATAATTTCTCAGTGGCATAGTAGGGGGGAGATGGGCGGTACTTTTTATGAAATGAGAAGCTGGTGGTTTCCTTTTTTTTTACTCAATTTTTTTATTTTAATCATATAACATAGTGAAGAACTGTTTACAGTTTAAATAGAAATTACTTAACTATATACACTATTTACATTCAGTCTGACAATAGTAGATTAAGATAATAGCAGGTCAAATATAGATAATAATCTTAGTACATTATGCATAGATTATCAGGAAGAGTCTGATTCCAGTTGCAAGGTGTCAATCAAAGTCAGAACTTTCCTCCACAGATTAATAAGTAGTGGCATAGGATGGATTCTTAATTCTTTAGTTTTTATACCCATTAATGCAGACTTCTTCAGTAAATAGAGAAATTCCTCCATGGTGGGCACTGTGTTGGAGTTTCATCTCCTAGTTATATATTTTCTAGCTATTGCTAGTATGAGCCAAAGTAAATACAATTCTGTTTTCTTCAAATGAGGAGGATTTTTAGTTACATTTAATAAAATGAATGGTCTAGACAAGACAAATTAATCTGTATATATTGCTTGTAAAACATTATCAATCTTATTCCAATATATTTTAATATTAGTACAATCATAAAAAACATGGGCCTAATCTGTGTTAGTTAAAGCTTGACATCTCCAACATAACGCGTTATTGGATGAGTTGATTTTTGAGACTTTATCAGGAGTTAAAAGGGATCTATGTCAATATTTCCAGTTAAATATTCTCCAATATTGTGAGTGGGATGTTAATTTAATTGAAAGTAGTACATTTGCCTTATCTTCTAATGATAAGGTAGTCAATAAACCTTTAGTTATACATTGCCAATAAAACACATTAGGAGCTATCTTATAAGCAATTATCACTTTAAAGAAATATGACAGTTTGTTCTTTGTATTAGTACAATTGTAAATAATTTCAAACAGCCAAATTATAAATTTGGAGTATTTTGGAAAGATGAGTTATTTACTATTCTGCATAGATCCTTAGAGTATGTTAAAACACTCTGTAATATTAACCAATCGTGTGAAGATAACCCATAAGTTGATAATATATATTGTGCTTCCAAAACATGTAGATTTATTAAGCAATGAAACCAACATATTAAATTCTTATGTTCCCAGGAGTTAAAATCTCTCTGTGCACCCTATCAGGGAAGTTCCTTGTAATACTGAAGAGAAATAAAAATGCAAACCAAAGCTTTATGTCCATATTTGTATTAATGAATTTTCTATATTACTATATTATATTGTAAGTTTATGCTCAGAGAGTACCATATTCTATTATCTTTATCTGTGGTTACGAGATATTTTGATAAAGCATTTTCATTCATTAGTAACCATTTCCAATTAGAATAGTTATGGTTAACCCAGTCAATCATAGTTTTAAGTATAGTAGTCCTTATGCATGATTTGATATCTGGGAATTTTAACCCCCCCCCCTTGTTCCCATTGTCTAATATGATGAGAAAATGCGTTTTTTTTAGGATACCACAAGAATCTTAACAATATAGACATGATTTTTTTTAATAAATCTTTTTCAGGTAAAGGTAGTAGAGCCTGGGCTATGTACATTATTTAGGAAGTAGGACCATTTGTATCAATTGTAATCTATCTTCAAATGTTATAAATATATTATTGCATTTATTCACCAATGTTTTAATTAAAACTATGATGTTGGTGTAATTGGTATTTAGTATTTGCATCATATTCTCAGATAGGACAATCCCTAAATAGTTTAAAGTTGAAATTTGGTTACCAATAATGTGATTTCCGAATGCTTGCACCTCCTCTTTTTTATTTAACATCAAGAATTTTGATTTTGATTTATTACAGTAGAGACCTGAAATCTTTTGAAAGTTTTTTATTAATTCATAGATTCATAGATTCATAGATTAGTACTAAGCTAACTGCCCTTGTGAGCCATTTTAAGCCTAGCCAATTATCCCTGCTCTTGTGAGACTCAAACCCTGCACCTTGTGTTTGTAAGGCAAACACCTTAACCATTAGGCCACCCTCCCACAATTAAGTCTACTTCATGTAATACTACTTTAGAGTTAGGCAAACTAAGAAGCACATCATCTGCAAACAACATTATTTTGGAGTTGTACTGATTGTATACATCTATGTTGGATTGTTGCTTATTAAGATGGCCAATATCTCTATAGCCAATGCAAATAAAATAGGGGACACTGGGCAACCTTGTTTAGTACCTCTAGTGATCTGAATCACTTCAGAAGTAAAAGGTCCTATTTTAATGAATGTTAAGTTATTTTCATAAACCTTCTTTATCTTCTTCTTCTCTTTCGGCTGTTCCTGTTAGGGGACACCACAGCGGATCATCTATTTCCATTTCTTCCTGTCCTCTGCATAGTGCTCTGTCACACCAACCACCTGCATGTCCTCTCTCACTACGTCCATAAACCTTATCTTTGGCCTTCCTCTTTTCCTCTTATCTGGCAGCTCCATCCTTAGCATCCTTTTCTCAATATACCCATCATCCCTCCTCAGCACATGTCCAAACCAATGCAATCTCACCTCTCTGACTTTGTCTCTAAAGCGTCCAACCTGAGCTGACCCTCTAATATACTGATTCCTAATCCTGTCCATCCTTGTCACAGCCAGTGCAAATCTTAACATCTTTAACTGTGCCACTTCCAGCTCTGACTCCTGCCTTTTTGTCAATGCCACTGTCTCCAACCCATATAACTCTTTA
This sequence comes from Protopterus annectens, assembly GCF_019279795.1. NCBI lineage: Eukaryota > Metazoa > Chordata > Ceratodontiformes > Protopteridae > Protopterus > Protopterus annectens. Next base: position 720,233,616 of record NC_056736.1, on the reverse strand, counting down.
TAAGTGTGATAAAAGAGACTGGAAAATCAAATATATGTAAAACAATAACTGAATACTCCCAAGGAAGGAATCAAAGGCCTTTTCTATCTCTAGACCAATTATCAAAGCTTCTTGGTTTTCACTATTTAAATAATCAATTAGTGTTAGTATCCTTTTAATGTTGTCTTGTGTATGTCTATTATGTATAAAACCGGTTTGATCTTTATTAATTATTTTGGACATTGGGATTTTTATTCTGTTTACCAAAATTGACATGAAGATTTTATAATCATTATTCAACAATGATATTTGTCTGTAAGAGTTACAATAATTAGGGTCTTTACTTTTCTTTATGATGGAGTGATTAAAGAATATCATCATGAGGGGGGAATCTTTGCAAGTGATTGTATTTCTAGAAAGGTTTTATGTAATAGAGAAGTTATGGAAGTGGTAAACAGTTTATTTAATTCTATGATTAAACCATCCATCCCTGGTGCCTTACAGGGTTTACTTACTTTAATTTTATCTTTGATTTCTTTTTGTGTGATTGGCTTTTGTAGCTCTATTTTTAATTCCTCAGAACTTTTTTTATGTTACGAGTTATATTTTCTAGATTGAAATGCTTAGTTTTATTTATTTCACTTTTATGATGTTTAGTATAATGATTTTTAAAAGTATCCAAAATGTCACCTATGTCTGAGACCTTTTTTCCCCTTCCCTTCATGTAAGATGCTCACAATATTATTGTTTTTGTATTGCATTTCAACTTTCATAGCTAGGTAATGTAAATGCTTTGGAGAAGTAGCATAAGAAATTATTTTTAATCTTTCCATGGCTTAATTAGCTTTGTGGGAAAGTATTTCGTTAAATATTTTATTTACGTCTTCTGCTTTCATTTTATTCTCTGTAGCATTTAAATTCTTACTGGATTTAAGCATTAAGAGTTGATTCTGCAATTCCTTTAATTCTCATTCCCATTCTTTGAGCTTATTTTTGAACCAACTAATAGTTTTACCATATATATATATATATATATATATATATATATATATATATATAAATATATATAGGCTTTTAATGAATCCCAAACCATAAGTATGTTAATTTCTGGTTTGTAATTGGTCTCTAGAAAAAAATAAAGTTTGGAAACTAGTCAAGGTTTAAATTCTTTGATTTTGTAATGTATGAAGGAATACTGGAAGTAATTACTAATGATTTAAATTCCATATAAATTTCCAGTACAAGGGAGTTATGGTCCGAGAATGGACATGGCAGTATTGAGAAATTTAAAATGATTGAATATAGATCTTGAGATACATATAGTTTTTCTATTCTGGTTTATGTGTCATGTCTATAGTCTTGATGTGAAAAAAGTAATGAATTAGGTCCAATAGCATTATGAGCATCTCTTAATTTGAACATGTTGGTCCATTTTTTTTTTAAAGTTTAGCAGTAGATGATAGTCATGGGGACTTTTTATTTGTGGTTTCTGTGATGTCCATAATACAATTGAAGTCACCTCCTATTATTAAATTGCCTTTAGAAATAGTTGTAGCAAGATCTAAGTGCTTCTTAGCTAATCCCACCCCCATACTTGGAACCAAGTATAAGTTCACTAAAGTCCACATTCTGTTATTGAATTTTAATATAACAATAGCTATAAGTCCATTCTGTCTACATGTTTTAAATAACTTCTGGGTTTAAAGTATTCTTTTACAATAAAATTGTTACTCCTTTAATCTTTGATTTATAGGAAGACTGGGCTAATGTTATGTAATTATTAGGATCCCGTGTAAATTTATCATTGTTTTTAAAATGAGTTTCTTGTAGAAAAACTACCTGAGCTCTGTTTGTTTCAGATATCTTAATAAGTTAGATCTCTTATTTGGATTATTTAAGCCATTAGTATTTAAAGACACCAATGTTAAGTCCACGTCAGAATTCTTTTAGAAAAGGACTTTGTATTGTTGAATTCCTAAATACATAAATCTCCTCCTGTAAAGTTAACATTATGTTAATTAGCAGATTTCTAATTATCTTAATCAACAATGTTTTTTTTTTTCAAGCAGGCTGATTAAAAAGATTTAGGTCAGGCTTCTTAATACTAGAAGAAAAATTAAATAATAACATGTTAGTAAAGTTTAAACTTATATAACATTTAACCCACACTAAACATGGAATGAAAGACCTTCCTAGTCTAACAGACACACATAAATCTGTTAGACTAACCATCATAACTTCCTTTTCTAGTCTTTCCAAGCCCATAAGACAATAAATATTAAAGGGGAATAATTATAGATTAGATAACTTGCAAAGTTTACTATTCATCCAATCAGGCTTTAATTTCCCTTATTTACTAATGACTATATCAATACCAGTCAGGTATCGTTAGTGAAAAATGATGTGAAGGTAACTGATCACGGTATACAAAAAAACAAAAACAAACAAAAGAGTTCTTATTATTGAAATTCAATAAGAAAGATGAAAGTCAGTGTGTTTTTGATGCTAACCTTCCTTTTATACATATTAATCATTTGACCTACATACTTTTTAATTCTGGCATTTAAAAGGTATGCAATTAAATGAAAAGGTCATCAAACAAATTGTCTAATTTCTTTCTTAAGAAACTTCTAAAGTTACATAGAATATTTAGCAGATCAGTAAATATTGGTGGTTGCCTTTTCTTTTAAATATTAACTATAAACACCACTAATTTCTCAGAGGGAAGCCAAAAAAAAAAAAACGAAAAAGAAATCAAAGCAATTATATACAGACATATGTAAACAATATCCAAAGGATAACTTGCTGTCAAATGTTACTACAACAGCTCAGTATAACATAAACATAATAATAGTATATTCCACTCATAAAAATTCCATTTAGTTAGGTGGTTATAGAATTAATTATTGATCAACAATTCTATGCAATTTTTATCAGTTAAAGGTTGTAACAATGTTAGATGTAACTCTGCATGTAAGCCTTGGGTGTTATATCAGTAGTCATTAATGTTTTCAAGAATATAGTATATGAGAGAATTAAATACAGGCTTACTAAAATGCATCTGCATATCTACAGCTAGACTAATAACACTTAGACCAGATAAAAGTCATAGCTTAGCTATTAAGGATGTTACTTGCTTATTTTTGAACATTATTACCTATGTATATCCTGAATTTTTTGGAAAATAATTTATAAAAGCACTATATATCTTATATAGACTTTAAATCTAAATTTTTAATCACATATAGTGCTTCTAAGTAGAATAATAACTTTATTATAAAGTTTGTTTAATAACCATAAAACATACTGTTGCCTTGAGTTCAGTTTTACCAGTTATCATTAACTTCCCCCTTCCAGGAAGTATAACAACCAATCAGTGAGTATGCTTCATTCTTTCCATAGTTTGTGCTGTGCCCAGAGCTTAATGTAATATGAGAAGGTAACAGACTAACAAATGAGCTGTCTCGAGCTCTGAAAAGCTTCACCACTTTAAGTTAGGAAAAGGATAGATGTGAAGTTGTTCAATCTTGCTGTGGGTTCGGAGCTGATCCATCGGCTCCGAGCTGGTCGCTTTCCAAGCTCAAGATCTTTGAGTAGCTCGAGGCACAGTCCCTATCACATGATGCTCTCCTACCAACCCCAGATCTAATTTTCCACTGCAACAGATCGCACGATCTTCGGAGGAAGCTCAGGCCAGTAACCTTTTTTTCTTCTTAAAAGAATATAAAACTACTTATTTAGACTATCAGGGATCTGATATTTGTGAGACTTCTCATATTTATTGTAATTGTTGTTCAGTGAGTTAACTGGATATTATATTTTTGTCTTTCTAATTCGGAGCGGTTGCTCCTAAGCTTTAGCCTTTCTTGAGTTGCATTTACTTGACAGGGATCTATCAAATTTAATTCCCTATCCCCTTATTTTTCATAGAATTGTTGTATTTGAACGTTTTTTGTGTCAAATAATTCTTGCAGTCATTTGCAGTTCAGGGATCTGAACTTTCTAACGAGTTTTAGTGGTTTTTCGACTTTATTGATATTGTTATCAGGGATCTGATATTTGTGTGTATTTTCTTTATATAATGTCTGAGAAACAAAAATCAGGACTTAAAAGGTGTGACTGTGGACAGAAGATGTCCATCACCAATAACCACGTTTCTTGTATGTACTGCTTGGGTCCACTACATTTGCAAGAAGACTGCTCTATCTGCCATTCCTTCAGTGGCAGGGTTTTATTAGAAAGGCGAAGGAAATTGGTGGATAGAGGGCTGTTGATGCCAGATTTTCAAGAAGCATTAGACAAGACTGACCAGACCTCCAAGTCCTCGAAGGGGTCGAAGTCTTCTAAGGTGTCATTGGAGCACGAGTCTTCTGTTCTGAGCACCTCTGGGAAGACTCGGTTGCCAGCTCCGCAGCTTTCGGAGCTGTGCACCGAAATCTTACCTCGGAGCCAAATCATAGTGTTGGAGCTGGTGTCGGAAGTTTTAAAGTCCCCGATCCTTAAGTCAGTGGCTTCTTTGGCTCCTTCGACCCATTCTTCCAGTACCCTTTCCAACATTGATGTGGACCGTGTGGTGCAGAGACTTTTGGTGAACCCAGCCCTGGCCAAATTGCTTTCAGCTTCGACCCAGCTGACTTCAAAGCCTACGAACCCCACCATGATGTCTGCCCCTCCGAAGCCAGTTGAGCCTTCAGAGCTGGAAAGAGGATCTGATAGTGGTGGAACCTTCAGAGCCGAGGCCTGTTCCAGTGCCCTTGGCCCATTCAACCTTGACTTCTTTGGTTCCGATCGAAGAGTCTCGGAGCCGACACTCTCTCACTGGATCCGGGAGAGAGAGTCGAACCGATGCTTCGGTTCCGACTCTCCCTCTCAGGGCTTCGGCACAGATGAGCTCAGTTCCGTCCTCTGGTTCAGAGCCCATGGTCTCGGCCCCTGGGAGGTTGCTGTCTTCTTCAGAACTGGCAGACTCCTTGGGTCAGGAAACCGGTGCCTTCGATGCCATGAGGAGGGTGATGTCTGCTAATACCCTTACCTCTTTGGATCTTTCCTCTTCCTTCCCTAAAGGGCCGTGTTCTGTCCCTACACCACAGGTCCCCACCAAGCGTCGAGACCCAGAGCCTCAGGTAACCCCATTGGGTGACCCCTGCTTGACTGAGACTTCACCAGACACCCCCACTGATAAAGTCCCCAGAAAGTGACTGTGCAAAAGGAGGCATTTAGATTCCCCTCAGAAATCCTTAACATCAGACACTGACTTAGAGGAATCAGAAGGGTCCCCACGGTCCTCCTCTGAAGATGGCTCATCTGCAGACACCCTGGAAATATTAAGGCAGAGGGGTGACTGGCAGTCCTTTACTCCTACTGAAGGCCTTTGGGTCTCAACCTTCCACCTCCTGGGTTACTCCGCCCTTTGACGAATTAATGGACTTGGTCGCTTGAAGGGTGTAGGAGTCTCTTGATTCCATGGAACTGGTCCCTAGGAGGCCCATCAAATTTATCACCTCCCCTCAAGACAGGTCTTTTCTTACGAAGGGAGTCCCAGTTGATGCCATGGTGGTGGCGGCGGCCACCAAGAAAGAGATGTCAGAAACCTCTTCTTCTGTTCATCCTCCTAATAAAGACTCTAGGACTATGGACAGATATGGGAAACACATCTTTAGTTCTGCGACATTTGCAATGAGATCGCTCAACTATTTAACCCACTTTATCTGTCTTCAATGAGATCTCCTCAAAGCACTTGGAGATACTCTACAGGGCAAAACAGATGATGCTGTTTCTGAGAAAGTAACGGCACAGCTTAACACCCTTAATTCTATTGTGAACTCATCCATGCGGCTCATTTCTTATGCAGCCGATGGATCAAGCCAGGCAGCAGGTTCAGCGATAGCTCTGCAAAGACAATCCTGGATGTGCTTATGCTCCTTTGTGGAAGCCTTCAAGTCTTCCTTTGTTAATACCCTATTTGATGGCTCTCCCTTGTTTGGGCCTAAAGTCAAGGAGACACTCATTAGCTGTGAGCAGGAAGGAAAGACTCTATGTGCCGTAGGAGTCCATTTTTCCACCCCCACTAGTCCATACCCCAAAGGGCAGAAAGGTGGAAAAAATGTGGTTCCGAAAGTCCCAAGGAGATTTCCAGAACACACGTAGTGAACCACCCCCCCCCAGGGGCAGAGGAGGGGGTATAATGGTAGATGCCACCCAGGCAGCAGAGGGGGTCCGCAGAACCAGGGTGACAGGGAGCAGTTCCTTGGCAAGCCCTATCAGCGTTCCTGAGAGGAGGCCCGACCGTCCTGCTCTAGAGGCAGTCGGGGGTCGCTTAGCTTTATACCCAGATGCCTGGCTAGGAATTACATCAGATTATTGGGTAAAAAGCATAATTACCAGAGGTTACATCATTCCCTTTTCAGAATCCCCTTCCATTCATACAAGAATCCCAGACGTTCCACTCAGTCTGCGGAATCTACCAACCATAGAAATTCAAAGGCTGCTAAAAAAAAGAGTTATCCAGCCAGTCCCGGCAGACAAGATAGGATCCGGAACTTACTCCAGGTTCTTTCTAGTTCCAAAGAAAACATGGGACTGGTGGCCCATCTTAGACCTCAGCAAACTAAACATCTTTGTCAAAAAGGAAAAGCTCCGGATGGTCACGCTTCAATCGATACTTCCGTTTCTCGAAATGGGCGATTGGATGTGCTCTATTGATCTCAAGGATGCATACTACCACATCAAAATGGCCAGGCCATCCAGAGATCACTTGCATTTCTGGCTGGGGGCCAGTCACTACCAATTCCGAGCTCTGCCCTTTGTTCTCACCACAGCCCCCAGAGTGTTCACCAAATGTATGGCAGTGGTCACGGCTCACCTGAGACATTTAGGATTCCATGTGTTTCCATATTTGGACGACTGGCTCCTCACCACCACCACCAGGCATCAACTAATTTGTGCCAGAGATTACACTATCAACCTGTGTTCCAGGTTGGGCATAACCTTAAATTTTGAAAAATCTGCTTTATTGCCGTCACAGCATATTTCCTTTATAGGAGCAGATCTAGACACCACCACCTCCCTGGTCAGATTGCCTCAAGAAAGAGTAATATCTTTGCGAAGTCAGGTGTCCCATTTGTTAACGGAAAGGAGAGTTCCAGCATTCCAGGTTCTGAAGCTGTTAGGCACCATGGCAGCTACACTCATAGCGGTTCCTCTGGGATGAATGCACATGAGGATACTCCAATGGTTACTATTCACACAGTGGTCTTATCAACAGCTTCCAATGTCACACAAGATTCTTCTGACAAAAGTTTGCAAAAAGGACCTTCTTTGGTGGTTGAACAGCCACCAAGTTACTGTAGGTTGCCCATTTGTACTTCCCCCTCCCACAGCCACAGTGACCACGGATGCTTCCCTGATAGGGTTGGGGGGCTGTTTCAGGGAAGAACTGTCCAAGGCACTTGGTCAGACATGGAATCCCATTTGCACATCAATATCCTAGAGTTGAGAGCGGTGTTTCTAGCGTTGCAACACTTTCACAACTCTCTACCTCGAGAGACAATTGCAATACAAACAGACAACATGTAGGTAGTCTGGTACATCAACAAGCAAGGGGGAATCAAGTCTTACCCCTTATGCTGAGAGGCCCTGAGAGTTTGGCAGTGGGCTGTATCCACTGGGCGCTTTCTGATAGCAATGCACATATCTGGGTCAACCAACATGATAGCGGACAAACTGAGCAGAGCCATTCTGTTGCCTCATGAGTGGTCCCTCAAAGAACGAGTGGCAGAAAGGATATTCCACAGATGGGGCCAGCCTTGCTGTGACCTTTTTTCATCCCAGATGAATGCCAAATACAGAAGCTACGTTGCCCTGTAGCCTCTACTGGGAGACAGCCCAAGGGACTCACTTGTACACGACTGGCCCTCGGGTCTCCTTTATGCCTTCCCTCCAATCCCTCTGATTCCCAGATTCTTACAGAAAGCCAAAGCCTGGGAAGGACTGTTATTCTAATAGCCCCATTTTGGCCTCGGCAGATATGGTTCCCCTTCCTACAGCAATACCAAGTGGAAGAACCTTGGGTTCTGGATCCAGTGCCAGACCTTCTGACTCATTCATCGGGACTTCTTCATCCCTCTCTTGTCTCCCTCAAACTGACAGCTTGGCTGCTCCACTTCCCAACCTAGCCAGGTCACATGATTTGTCTCCAGCGGTTCAACATATTTTTGTTTCCTCTCACAAAGTCTCCACCAGGAAACTGTATAACAGAAAATGGAGGCGATTTGTTCTTTGGGCTTCTCCACATGGTATCAATCCCTATGTCGCCCCTATTCATAGTATTCTGGAATACTTGACTTCGCTCTTTCACGATGGAGCGGCAGCTTGTACGATAAGGGTTCAATGGGCTGCCATATCTAACTTCCATGTGAGATGCAGTGGTTCTAACATTATGTCCCACAGATTATGTAAAGCCTTTTTGAAAGGAACTCATCACCTTAGGCCACCTATCAGACATCCTGTTACTCCCTGGAATCTGAATTTGGTGCTATCTCAACTCATTCTTCCCCCTTTTGAGCCTGCATCATCTTGCCCTTTTACCCCGACAGAATGTCTTTAAGAACAAATCCAACCTTTCTTACTAAGATCTGCTCCGAGGCAAATCTGAACCTGTCTATTGACCTTTCTACTTTTTTCAGACATCATGCTAATAGAATGGAGTACATGTTACATAAGCTTGATGTTCACAGACAATTGAGGTTTTATTTGGACAGAACAAAAGAACTTAGGAAATCTGATCAACTATTTGTTTCCTATGCAGACAATAAGAAAGGTTTGTCTGTATCCAAAGTTACATTGTCCAAATGGATTTTTGATTGTATAAAATTTGTATATTCTTCAGCTAAATGAACTTTAGAACGTGAGGTGAAAGCTCATTCTACCTGGGCTGTTTCTATGTCTTTAGCCCACACAGCCCATCTACCTTTGGACACCATTTGTGCAGCTGCTACTTGGTCCAAACCTCATATGTTTACCACTCATTACAAAGTGGACAGGGCCTCCAGGGACAGGGCTTCATTTGGTTCCACCATTCTCAGGAATATACTCCTGTGAGCCGCCCAGGATTAGGGTGCTTGGGACACTACCCATGTGTAAAGAACAAATGGCGAGATTGAACAACTTCACATAAACAAGTTATGTTCTTATCATAACGTTCCATGTGAGTTGTTCACCTCTCCATTGTTTTTATACTCCCTCCCACCTTCCCTCTCCAGGTTATGGAAGAACAGGTATGACTGGTGGTCTGGTTGGTCTTGCTAGTGTCCTTCTTTCCAGCCAGATTATTGTGTAGCTATTGTAAATAGTTATGTACTATGTACATTTTTTTGTACTTGGATGCTTGGTATGTTTTTTCTTTCTGGTTCAGCAAACTAGATCTCGGGTTGGTAGGAGACCATCATGGGATAGGGACTGTGCCTCAAGCTACTCAAAGGTCTTGAGCTTGGAAAGCGGCCGACTCAGAGCCGTTGGATTGGCTCCAAACCCACGTGTAAAGAACAAAGGCGAGATGAACAACTCACATGGAACGTTATGGTAAGAACATAACTTCTTTTTTTCCCGCCTACCGAGTAGACAGCCACAAACCTCTCCCTTTTTTCTCCTCTTCCGAACACTTCACTGTTAATTGACCCCTTTAGTTTACAGTGAGACTCACATCTATAAATCCCCTGGAATCAAACATCATGTCCATCTATACACACACAAATTTCTAGTCAAATCTATACATCATTGGGGACATAGAGACCATTGGGTATTCCAACAGGACAAACCAGGCATTTATCAAGCAGCATACATGATGCATACCATAAGAAAATCATTTCCTTCTTACCATTTCATAGCAGTAAAACATCAATCCGACTCAACCACAGTAACTTTCCCTCAATTTCAAACAACCATCTGCACCCAACCAAGCCGAGAGCCATATAATAGGCCTTTCAATAGCCCACCCCCTGTCAAAAGTTCATCTGTAAAATACAGTAGAAGTTAAGTTTAATATGTCAGTAAGTTCCTGAATAATTGTCGCATTAACTTACAGTGGATTTTGGGCATCACGGACAGCCTTATCTCAAATGTTCATGTCATTTCACACCAATTAGGCATTATCATCTCAGTTAAGGAACTAAACTCACTGCAAGCAATGAGTATACACGGATTTTCACTTTCCACTTTAACTATTTGCATTTTTCTTTCCTTTTCTCTTCCCTCAGTAAGTTACGCATGCAAGGCTTACCTCCCATTCAAGCAATCATGAACAACTGCCCACAGCCACATCCAGAATGTATACCTTACCATGACAGTTTCAGTAAGTCAAAAGGTAAATGAAAGCAATTCACCAGAGATCACAATACACATGCAAGTTGAACTCTGTGCATAGCAGAGTCCACTCCAACAGCTATGTAAAAAAAAAACTAGACTCCATATTGATCAAAGGACAGCAACCATTCGGACTGCGGGTCATAATCAGATACAGTAACTCAATAAGAAAAAGGAAAATAAAAACAAAACAGCGACCCACACAATAAAGAGCTGCCAACGAGAATTAATAAACTACTATGACATTTTCATTATAATTACTAACAAATACTGTTTGTAAAGGCGGAGTTTGTATAGTTAAGACGGGAATGATTATTTTATTTTAATTCCACTGAGCAAGCCTGTAGGGGTCTAAACTTGAGATATAAGTATACAAAGGGGTAATTATCTACAAAAATACACAAAGTTGCACACAAGAGTCAAAGGGAGCCAGAGCTAATAAGGCTTGTTAACCCTATTGAACCATGAAACATAGCACAGTTTTCTATTTAAATTTACCATTAAAATAAAACTAATATAAATAATAATAAAACTAATATATTCCTATTGATGGGAAAAACAAAAATCTTTTTCTTTTCACTGTGTATAGATTAGAAAAACAAATACATGACATACCTTATTTGAAATAATGAAAAGACACATCTTAGATGTAAGTCAAGTTGCAGTAGATATTTTGAGAGATCTATTAGGGGCAACAATTTTTGATTCAGTTTGTTGCTTTTTCTTTTTAACATCAGTCCAGGATGGCTTGTCTGTGACTCTCTTCAAGGAGGGAGATGCTCAGTTCATATCTTCAGGTATGGAAATTACATTATTATTTTTAATAAATGTAGTGGTGTCTTCTAAATTGTTGAACGTTCTTATTTCATTTAGATGTAGGATTTTTATTTTGGCAGAAAAGGCAAGTTGTGTTTTAATATTATTTTGTTTTAGTAGTTTAAGTAGTGGCCAAGCTTTTTCCCTCTGTTACAACACTCTAAAAGAATAGTCATTCTCAAATCTTATTGGGTTTTGATTGTATTTTAAAGGGCTCTTTCTCCAGGCTGTTTTTAGTACCAGTTCCTTATCCAAATAAGATAAAAACGTTATTACTATTGACCTTGGTGGTGTAGAAGAAGATGTTGATGCTGGTCTTCCTAGAGCTCTATGAGCCCTCTCAATGCCAAACGATAAACCTTCTTTTAAGTCCAGGACTTCAGGAATCCATGAATTTAAATATGTGATCATATCTTTCTCTTCAGCTGTCTCAGGGATGCCAAAAATTCTGATATTTGTCCTTCTCTCCCTGTTTTCTAGGTCATCCACTTATTAAGGAGCCAAATATTTTGTTTGATGAGAAGTTCCTTCTGGGTTTCTTCTTCTATAAGCCTTCCCTCTATGTCATTGAAAGAGGTTTCTATGTTTGTAATTTTAGACATGTTGTGGAATAAGTTCTTTAAATGTATCTGTTTGTTTTTGACAATTTTCTTCGAGATTCTGTAAATCTTCCTTGAAGTTATCCATTTTCAGTGACAGTTCTTGTAGTGTGGTAGTTACCAGCTGTAGTTCTCTTTTTAGAGCCAGGTCAGAGTGAGAATTCTTCCATCTCAGTAGATTAAAATATTCTCCTTTGTAGTTTGACAGGAAAATGTTTAAGTAGAGCCACCACATTTTCTAATTATTTACTTTTGACACTTGTCTACTAGGTCTGAATAATTTTGTTAGAAAAAAAAAAAATTTTTCCCTGTATTTTGTAGTAGTTTATGGAGCTCTATGAATCTGCTGCTTTCAGTTAGCCATTCAGGCTCTGCCCCCCCCCCCCTTTTTTTTAATCACACCTGGAATTGCTGGAGCTGGAAACTTCTTCCTGGAGGGCGGGAAAGTGAAATTCAGGTAGTGCCATGAGTAGCGGCTTTATGCTTTCCATTTGTCTGAGTTGCTTTGTGACGTCAACAAGTGCATGCAGCAAGCAAGCAGGCGGCCCTTTGATGGTGTGGAAAAAACAGTGGGGATGGGAAGATCTTAAGCAGAGAAGAATATACAAAACAAGCACAGGTACGTTTTTATTTGCAACCTAATCTAGGTTTTTTTTTCCCCGAATGTCACACCAAGATGCAGAGAATTTAAAATGCTAAGCACTGATGATCACTTCTTCATATGTACAGTTGAGGTCGCAGATTAACCCTTTTCCAGTTTTGTTCATTGATCATTATTTTGAGACCTGTGCAATGAAGCTTGGCTGGGGGGGGGTCTTGTAAACAGGGAACAGAGTAATTGTGCTTTCTGAGGTTGTAGGTTAAAACTAATTTGCCTTGTTCATTTAGGTGCCAGGGGAGACACTGTTATGTGGTTAGGCAGTTTTAATAGTTGTGAGCTCAACAGAAGTTTAGTTCTTTGACAGTGAGCCATGTTGCTTTTTCTAAGGTTTTGCAGACAGTGATGTTCTTATTTTGGGGCAAGTATAATGATTGCACAGACTTTATATGTGGTTGCCTGAGTCTGAAGGAGTATAGAGATTCTTTCTGATGTGAATGCTACTAATGGGAGGCCATATTCAAGCTGGGAGAAAAGTGTGCCTATATCTATTGTTATTTTGCAGGACTTGGATAGAAAGGGGAGGGAGAATTTATTGTTCCCGAATAAGAATTAACCTTTTCCTCTTGTAGTCAAAGTGAAGAGTGAGGGTAAGAGAGAGGTCTAACCAAACAGTTAAAAAATTTAATTGCATCTATGTTTCATGTGGGAGAGTTTTTATGATCTGTGGTTTGTAGTGGTGATGAAGTTTTGAGGAGTTAGTGCTTGATTCATAAAATATTTTTTTTTTCCTGTTTCTTTTTTTCTGGAAGACTCAAGCAGCAGATTTTGCTACTGATCCATTATATAAGTGTAAGGACGTCTGACTGATGTTCTTTGTGCAGTATTGGGAGGGGCTGATTGCAAAGATAAAGAACCACATCATCAACATATAGCAAAAGGGAAAGGTGATGGAAGAAAAAGAGAAGTTTATCAGTGTACATGGAGACGAGGAGGGGGCAAATATATAGCTTTGGGGGGTGCATTGATGGCGGTTAGATTAAGGAAAGAAAGAGGTTTGTACTTTGACAGTGGCGGTTTGTTACAAAATTATTGAATCTGGGAATGGCATTTGAGCTGGTGACTATGCTGCTTAAGTGATACAAAAAGATGTTGTGATCTATTAGAAAGCTTTGGGTACACAAAAAAATGGTCCCAGTGAATTGTCTTTTGTCCATGGCAAGGATGATTTTGTCTTATCACTGTTTTTTTTTACTTATGTGCCTAATGTAATAATTTGTTTATTTATTTTATTTATTTATTTATTTAAATTTGTTGACCGGGAGTGTCCGACTGGATGTAGGTCCATTTTCAGCGGAAGCCCGGGGAGAAAAGCTCCACAGTTAAAATAAACAGACAGTATTTACATTGGATACATAGTGATTAACAATTTACATAGCAATTACTTACAACATATTTACAGATGAAGAACATAGTACATCAGTAGACAACTAGAATCTTTATCTGTGAAGTGCATTCCAGACATTAACAAATGTTACAAGAAGAAGAAGTTCGTGCTGTATAATAAGTACTGGCTTATGAGCATCTGAGCTTGCTATAATCAAGGTAGTTAGTGGAGTGGAAAGAAAGGTAGTGGTTGGATGGGGTGGATGATATTAAGAGTGGGAGTTGGAAGGGCATAGCCAGCATGTTTTTAGTTGTACTTTTAGTAAAATTTTGAAGTGGGTGGATGATGGTATGGAGGTAATTGTGGGTGGGAGTGAGTTCCATAATTTGGCTATGGCACAAGAGAATAGTGCTTCACCAGCAGAGTCATTGGCTTTAGTGATCTGCAAGTGATTTTTGCTGCTGGATCTTAGTGGTCTGGTGGTGCGATAGGGTTGGAGTAGATTCTGGAGGGATGGGACATTTAGTGGATGGTTAATGAATTAATGAGTTAATGGTTGATGAATAAAATCAGTGTAATTGAAATTGGAATGTTTATGGTTAGCGGTACATACAAAGTCATGGGTCTATTGTTTGCTCATTAATTCTGCTTCAAAAATACATCTGAAAAAGGTTACTGAAACTTTAGAATTTGTAGCCTGTCCTATTGGATGCCAAAAGATATGCATAGTATTAGTTTAAGATTTCTCATTTTAAGCCTTTTGATTGCAATATTAAAAATGCAACCTGCAGAAGGTTGAAAACTGATGTGTCTTTTCTGGCTTTCTGTGCTTCACTGTTTGCACTACTTCTTACACTTTGTGTTACGTTTTTTATTTCTCAGTCAACTCTGATGGCATAGTAGGGATAAAGCTTTATCTACAGCTTAAGTGACCCAAGTTTGAGTAGCCGTTTAGCACCTCAACAGAGCTGTTGAGGAGGATGGGCATGCCTATCCTGGGGGGGAGGGTGCAGTGGAGCAAGGCTTGTGGCACTACAATCCATCAGAGTGTGGGCAGTGATGCAAATGTGCATACTGGAGGCAGGCTTTTGGTTCAATGAGCCACCACTTAGTGTCAGCCTTCACAGAGAGTGTCCAGAGTGTGTATTCCTAAATGATGATTTTGGTAGCTTGCTCCCCTGCCCAAGGGGTGGAGTTAGGGTCAGTACAAAATAAAATTTCCTAATGGCTGTTATGCCATCATGAACACAAAACATCCTCGTTTGCAGTTTAAATTTGTGAATGCTATCTTGTTTTATATGGTCTGAAGAACCAACATCCGAGTAGTGAAAGCTCTTATCCATTTTGTGTATATAAGTTCTTATACAAGTTTTATTAAAATGTCTGCATTTCTCTGCTGTGTCTCAGTGTTTCCTTCATTTACATTTAGACTATGATGTGTATTATGTTTTATTTTGTGAGGGTGAGGGTGGCAAATGAGGGGTGGCAAACTCAAAGTCTGCCCTGGGTGGCACAATCTCTAGCTATGCCACTGAACTGACTGTCAATTAGGAATGTTCATAAATTGTTAGATATTTTAAATTGTGTGAGGCATGCATACTTTGTTTCTTATGTTTTTTGTAAATAATTTGTAAAGAGTTTATGCATGGAAAATACATTTAATTGGGGGGAGATGTAAAGTAAGCCTGAAACAAGCAGAATCCATCAGATCACATGTAATTTATTACTTTCATTAGTAAAAACAGCCAAAAAGTACCCCCAAGGAACAATACTCTTGTGCAATAAATATTATCAGGAGATTATCACTAAATGCACTTTAGAAGCACACAGATGGTAGCATGATCAAATCTGGCTACAGCTGGTCACACTAGTAGTGATATGCAGCAAGGAAATGTAACACAGAGCAGCCCAGCCAGATAGAGCAATACACCCTCTAAGCAGCACAGTTTAAAAGATGCACCTAACAGTCACAGCCAATCAGAAAAAAATGGAAACTTATCTCGTAGCAAGCAAAACATCCATAATACCAGCAATTAATACTCTCACTAGAAAAAAAAAGCCAAAAGGTGTCCAAAATGAACAAACCTCTGATACAATAAACAGCATTAACAGATTAACTGTAAATGTACTTTAAAATTACATAGATGGAATTGAATTAATTGAAAACCACTTCCCCAACATGTTTAGGCTGGTAGCAAGCTTGGTTCTCACACTTTTTGTCTATTTGCGTCCTTTATTTCCAATACCACTGAGAAATTTTGATTAATTACTATATTATTCAAAGTAACAGGATCAACACCTAGGTTGCTGCACATTAGTGAAGTGCAAACCTCACCAAAGTAAAACCATTTAGGAAAAACATGTTTTACCTAAGGGCAAATCTTGAAGCACCTAACGTTTGTGTATCTGTATAGATACTCAACAATTCTGGTAACCTTCTGCTGCAAGC
Source organism: Protopterus annectens (assembly GCF_019279795.1). NCBI lineage: Eukaryota > Metazoa > Chordata > Ceratodontiformes > Protopteridae > Protopterus > Protopterus annectens. The sequence continues at coordinate 720,217,429 of NC_056736.1, read as the reverse complement.
TTTCAAGACTTCCAATGCCTTTCTTATGATATAACCTACAAAAAAAGAACATGGTATGTAATAGAAGGTTTCACACACATTGTATAATGGGAGGATGGCCTCAGCTTTACTAATCCATGCTGCCAATAATGTTTCTTCAGCGCTTCTATTACTGTCTCCCATTTCATAGGAACACTGGAAGATTAAAGCTAAATAACAGATAATGAATAAAGATGCCCAGTTACAGAACTCAGAATTTTATGGAATTGATAAATGGCATTTATTTTATATTGCCCCACCTCTGCATTGTTACAAGTATAGGAGCTCTCAGCAAATTAATACAACATGCAAGTCTCATACATAAGATAAAGTTTTCATTTTGCATGATTGTTAGGAATGTTCTTCATGTTCACATTTTGGGCATATTTTCTGTTTGCACTTGGGAAAAGAGAGAATCACTGTCTTCATTCCTAGAAGCAAATATGCCCTACCTATTACACCACTTAACTCATGCTATAATCCAAAAAGACTCCAAATAGCCTGCAATTATATACATGGGTTTATTATTCTTTTATGTCAACATGAACACCGTGACATGATTTACACTACTACTATACTCTCTCATATTTAATACATCAAACAATGGTTTCTTCCTCTCCATCAGGGATAAAGTTTAACTCGCATCCTCCCTGTACTGCTTATATCAGCAATACGACACAGCATGTTATATCAGCAATATAACACAGCATATTATATCACCCATGCGACACAGCATGTTATATCACCCATACGACACAGCATGTTATATCACCCATATGACACAGCATGTTATATCACCCATACGACACAGCATGTTATATCAGCAATACTACACATCATGTTATATCACCTATACGACACAGCATGTTATATCAGCAATACGACACAGCATGGTATATCACCCACACGACACAGCATGTTATATCACCCAAAATCCAGTCTTGTCAAAGGAGAAAACAGCTTCTTAAAAAGTATCTCTACCAATGGGAACCATCTGTCCTCAGAACATAGAAGTATCGCTAACCACAAAGAGTTCAGGAAAAAGTTACAGAAACATCTAAACATTACATAAAAATGTAAATGCTTTAAAGATAAAGACTAACAGCAGCTGTCCCTCCATAAATAAATTCCCACAATGTGTCACCTACAGCCATGCAGCTCCCTGCATATGTAGTGTTATAGCTCACTCTGTATACATGCACATAGTCGCTTTAATAAGTATCCATGCTGCAACATCTCCATCTTTCTGTATTCTCAGACAGACATTAATAAACAATCTGCTCCTGTTATTAAATACAGTTCTCTACAAACATATTTGTAGCTCACTCTGTATACATGCACATAGTCACTTTAATAAGCATCCATGCAGCAACATCTCTATCTTTCTGTATTCTCAGACAGACATTACTAAACAATCTGCTCCTGTTATTAAATACAGACCTCTACAAACGTGTTTGTAGCTCACTCTCTATACATGCACATCGTCACTTTAATAAGTATTCATGCTGCAACATCTCCATCTTTCTGAATTCTCAGACAGACATTACTAAATAATCTGCTCCTATTATTAAATACAGTCCTCTACAAACCTGTTACTAATATAAAAATTAATGCTATCTATAATATAAAGACTGGTATATTGTTCAATATACACTGAATTGAAGCATGGGTTGTTTACCATATTGATATTTAAGGGTGACTTTTGGTGTACTTGTTTTGTAATTCAAAAAATGTGAACTCTTTTTACTGAAAGATGTTAGCTCACTATGATACATACTGCTCAGACAAGCTCCTCGTGGTTCTGCAGAGTGGTCCTAGCAGCAGGGAACTCAGAAAAGCGACTACTTTCTGGATTTAAGTATATTTGCTTTTTTCACTTGGAATAGCTTCTGTAGCTTACCCTGAACTAGCTTGAACTGTTTTTTAACTGTTTGCTGCATTATTTTAAAATCTGCACTTAAAGTTACAATTTAGTCGAATTTGATCGAAAATTTGTTGTTTGTTTGCTTAATTTAACTGTGGAGGCTGCCCACTAAAGTGTGCTAGCCTGTGTAACTAATTTATCACTGTCTCTGCATTTTCTGTGTGTTTCTACCAAAAAAAAAAAAAAAAAAATAATCCTTGTTTTCCCGCCTCTCCTCAACTAGTTTAGACCAGTTTACAGGCATTGCTGTATTCTGGGCTGTGGTGTAGTTCCTGTGTTGTCCATTACCTTACTTGGATAGAAGGAAGTTTCTTTGCTCACCAGTGGGAGTGGGGAGCCTTGAGCAGCCTACCTGTCCCTGTAGGAAGTGACCTCAGCACAAGAAGCTGTAGTAATTGGTTGTTTTGGACCATTTCTAGCTCTTTTGTAGTTCACTGTTTAAAATCCGCCTCTGGGCGTTTTTTTTCTGGCTATACTACTCAGACAAGCTCCTCGTGGTTCTGCAGAGTGGTCCTAACAGTAGGGAACTCAGAAAAGCGACTACTTTCTGGATTTAAGTATATTTGCTTTTTTTCACTTGGAATAGCTTCTGTAGCTTACCCTGAACTAGCTTGAACTGTTTTTTTAACTGTTTGCTGCATTATTTTAAAATCTGCACTTAAAGTTACATTTTAGTCGAAGTTGATCGAAAATTTGTTGTTTGTTTGCTTAATTTAACTGTGGAGGCTGCCCACTAAAGTGTGCTAGCCTGTGTAACTAATTTATCATTGTCTCTGCATGTTCTGTGTGTTTCTACCAAAAAAACAAAAAAAATAATCCTTGTTTTCCCGCCTCTCCTCGACTAGTTTAGACCAGTTTACAGGCATTGCTGTATTCTGGGCTGTGGTGTAGTTCCTGTGTTGTCCATTACCTTACTTGGATAGAAGGAAGTTTCTTTGCTCACCAGTGGGAGTGGGGAGCCTTGAGCAGCCTACCTGTCCCTGTAGGAAGTGACCTCAGCACAAGAAGCTGTAGTAATTGGTTGTTTTGGACCATTTCTAGCTCTTTTGTAGTTCACTGTTTAAAATACGCGTTTGCACGGCTTTGCATGGTTGTGCACATAGCGCAACGCTGGTCAAACAAGGTTAAACTTTTTCTGGCTCTGACAAGTCTGCTCTTCAAATTTTCCCTAAAGGAAGCTCTACTCTTAGTATAACCAGACTGCTTACTATATTATAAGCCTAGCACTTGTTCTCAATACTTCTCTACTAAGTAAGCACTCTCGTACTAAGTAAAGCACTACATTCTACCTACCACCCCTGTGAATAACCACTTCCCTTAAAGGTACAGCACTCCCTTATACTGTTCTAGCATGTCGAGTGGTAGATCACTGGTGTCCTCTCCAGTTCAGCTGGTCAATCTGGGTATCTTGAGACAATGCTACAATTGTCTCACGTACGCAGACAACCCTCTCCTCCTCCCAACAAACACAAATACATGTGAGAGATGCAGCTATATAGCCAAACTGGAGGCTGAACTCTTTCAACTCAGGGCTGGCATAACCAGACAGGAGGAGATGGCAACCACACACACAACAATCCCAGTCCCACATAGACCTACCACAATTGCAAACCAAACACATAAAAACACAAAGACATACTCGGAGGCTCTAATAAAAAACTTACCAAAACAACAGAGGCTCCCAAAGCAGACACCCAAAAATCCACCACCTCAAAACAAAACACATGCAACACATACTTCAATAAATCAGTGTGTCAACCAATCACAGCCCTTAAGGCCAAACACCTTGCCTGATACACTAGTAATAGGTGACTCTATAGTCAGACACACTGATGTCCCGCTGACCAGGCTGAACAAGGAGAAGGTGACTGTGAGCTGTCTATCGGGAGCTAGGATCTGCCACATAACACACACACTCAAGTCACTCCAAAGCAAGTACAAATATGACTCCGTCATTGTCCATGCTGGTGTGAATGACCTGAGACGTACCTCCCTGGACTACATGAAAAGAGACATAGAGGAGTTCTCCGATTATGTAGCCCAGGCTGGTATGACCCTGACCTTGAGCAGCATCTTGCTCTCACCAAGAATGACACCACAATACAAAGACAAGATGATCAGCTTTAACAATTGGCTCAAGTACTGGTGTCATTCTAAGGGGATCCAATGTCTGTCTGCCTGGGATGACATGTTGGACAAGCCACTGCTTCAAGGGATGGCTTACACCTGTCACCACTGGGCTTCCGGATATTGGCTAAGGCTCTTGCCACCCCCATAGTGCCTTTTTTAGGCAAGGCTCAAAAGACAAACCCACCTCCTTAGAAAACAATAATGGAAAAAAACTAAAGTTAATGCTGCTCAACGCCAGAAGTCTAAATCTCAAGATGCAGGCACTTGATGCACTCCTCAGCATGGAGAACATCGACGTCTGTGCAGTAACTGAAACCTGGTTCAAGGCTCCTGAGAGCACCCCAGCACTACCAGGCTATACCTCGTATCATGCTTTTCGGTCCCAAAACCTGGGCCGAACCACAAAGGGAGGGGGAGTGTCCATATTCATCAAGGACACCCACACCTCCAGGTTAGTAGCAACACATGAAGCATCAGAGACCATACAGGTGCAATTAACCATAGGCAAAACTGCTATACAACTGGTAGCATGTTACAGACCACCCTCCCAATCTCAAGAACTCCACTCAGCCTTCCTGAAGACATTGGAGGATATGAATGTATCACAAAATACCATCATACTGGGAGACTTCAACTACCCAAACATAGATTGGGTACATTATTCTAGCCCTAATACCCTAGCCCAAAGGTTCCTGGAATTCATAAATTCAAATGCACTGGAACAATTAGTCACCTCTCCCACTAGGGGAGATAATATACTAGACCTGATCATCACAAACATGGGGACAAAATGCTCCACACCGGAAGTATACCCCTCACTAGTGAGATCTGACCACAAACTAATCACCCTGGATATACATATCCCACCTCCACCCCAGCACAAAAGACCACAGTGAAAAACTTCTCAAAAGCAGACTTCACTCTTCTTAAGACTGAGATGTTATCCTTTAAGCCCACTGTGCCAGTGGATACCACATCCCACAATGCCAAATCCTTCACAAATGCTTTCTATGGACATCTCCAAGAATGCATGGATCATGCAATCCCAAACAAATCCAAGTCCCTCTCCAACAAAGGTAAGAGTCCTGTCTGGTGGACCTCAGCCATAAACAAATTGTATAACAAATGAAGGAAGCTACTGCATGTCAGAGCAAAATCCCATGAAGGGAAGACATCTCTGATCAACATTAGCAGAAAACTACGTTCTCTCATAAAAACATCCAAGGCCAACTTTGAGAGAAAAATCGCTAAGGACACTAAAGATAACCACAAAGCCTTCTTCAGCTATGTTAGAAACCTGGGCGGAAACCCTCAGATATGCTCAGAGTTGGTTCAAAACAACAAAAATACACTGAACCCATAGATACTGCCAACATTCTGGCTGACAGGTTCAGTGCAAATTTCTCTCCTCCTTCACCCCCAAAAGAAGAAATACTTATCCCAGCTGAATGCAATCTCATATCATATCATATCATCTCAGATGTCCAAGTGAGAACCACCCAAACAAACCAAAAAACACAGCATCAATGGGACCTGACGGTATCCCGGGTTGCGTGTTACGTGAACTCCAAGAGGAGCTAAACCCACACATAAAAATGCTATTTAACCTTAGCCTTACTTCGGGATATGTACCTGAACAATGGCGTACAGCAACAGTGGTCCCACTCCACAAGGACGGTGCCTCTACAGACTCTGGAAACTACCGCCCCATAAGCTTAACCAGCCTGGTCTGCAAAGCTATGGAAAGAATCATTATGGAACTCATAAACAGAAACATAGGGGACCTACAGACACTTGACCCCACCCAGTTCGGCTTTGTAAAGGGCAGATCCTGCCTTTTAAACCTGGTTGACTTTTTCGAAACAGTCACTACAGCTATTGACGAGGGCAAAGCAGTCCATACAGCATACCTGGACTTGGCTAAGGCCTTCGACACAATATCCCACTCAGGCATCATAGATAAGCTCAACAGCTTAAAAGTAAACCCTTATGTCACTAGATGGGTTGCAAACTGGCTAAAGGACAGAACCCATAAAGTTAAAATTGCTGGAGCAATGTCAGACTCAAAGCCAGTCACAAGTGGTGTCCCACAGGGATCTGTCCTGGGACCCCTCTTGTTGGGCATTTATTTCTCAGATGTTAAAGCAAACACGGGAGGGCTGTGGCTGACAAAGTTCGCAGATGACTGCAAACTAGGCACCATAGTCGATACACCAGCAGACACACACATCCTACAAAAAGGCCTCAGAAATGGACAACTGGTGCCGGAGTCACGGCCTCAAACTAAATGCCAAAAAATGTATAGTCATCCCCTTTGGGAAAATCAAAGTACCCACAAATTAGCACATAGACAGCAACCCACTGAGTACGGAAAAAGTAATCAGAGACCTAGGGACCCAAGTCAACAGCGACCTCTCATTTGATACCCACGTTGCCAAAGTGGTTAGAAAAACATTCTACCTTGCACACCTCATCATGAAGGGATTCACATCCAGATCCAAGGATGTCATTGTACCCCTATATTCCTCCCTCATCAGACCCATGATTGAGTACAATGCCCCATTTGGTATGTACCTCACCCGGCATTTGCAACAACTGGAGAGACCACAAAAGTACCTCACCAAGAGGATCAAGGGTCTCCAACATATATCTTATTCTGCCAGACTAAAGAAACTTCAGCTCTATTCAGTAGCATACCGCCTGCTCAGAGGTGATCTCTGCCTGACATACAAGGCCATGTCCAATCAGGATCTGATGGACATGCTCCACCTCAAAGAAACCAAGTCCATCAGGACCATGAGAGCTAAAGACTTAAACCTCAGCACAAGTATGAATAGGACATGCTGGAGGGATAGATTCATAACCCAGTGTCTTCCCATGCTTTGGAACAAGATCCCAGTTCATATTAGGCAGAGCCCCTCACTGACTCTCTTCAAGAGAAATCTTGATGAGTGGATGGGAGATCGTAAGTTTACCCCAGGGGTCACATCTGTGTCACTGCTAGTCAGGGGCACAGTAAACTAATTCTATTATATAAGGGGACCTTCATTGTGTCACTACTAGACAGAGGCACAGTATTCTAAATTTATTCTGTACATTTTTTGTACCATTTCATGGGGTGGCAAAAGCCACATCACTATGGCTAGGCTTACAAATGCCCCAGGGCAGATAGCCTAGTACTATACTATGAAACTATGAAACTATAACTGATTTGTAATTCCTGGTGTTATTACATCCAGGCTGTGGCTGAAAAGCATGCCCGGACCAGCCCACCTATCCAGTTAACAAACTCTTAGATAAAAAAATAAATAAAAATACAAGACAGGAGTATCCAAAAGAAGTCTCAGGAAAGACCAAAAAGGGAAATAGCAATCCATCAACAGAAAGGGTATCAGAACATGAGGAAGGGGCAGAAGATGCTGAGGTGGTGCAACAATCAGATGAAGCCAGTAAAATATACAATGTCATGTAACTAGATGAATCCAAATGTGAACAGGGAAAGCTGGGTGAGAATTCCTAAAACAGTTAATTGGTAGTAAAAGGGGAGTGGATTACTGTAGCCTAAAATAAGGCAATACATGTTTGTAGTAGAGGAACCACAGAGGGTTTTCACAGCCATCATGATCAGCAGGAGTGCAGTTATATCATTCTGAAGAGAAAATTCCAATCAGATAAAGATATAACTTTTATTAGATGAAGGGGATAGTTCAGAAGTAGAGACAATATTCATTTAATTATTTACATAGGTATGTGTGTATGTTTTCTTAAATGGGTTGGAAAATTGATCCACAGCGACCACTTTCAGATTACGCTAGGTACAGAAAAAAAAGGACAAATGAGAAGAACGTACAGTTGTGTAAGTCCTACTTACCTGTAACAATAGATGTTTAAATTCCTCACTGCCTCAATGGCATTTTGGGTTGTCCCAAGATAATCCAGTACTGGCCAGCTTTCAAAAGCTCAGACTCTGAGCATATCCTGCAAGGGAACCCTTCAGTTGTCAAAGAAACTGAGTGTTCAAAAGTTTTTTGGCTTCCACAGAGAAGAAAAGTAAGTGAAACCAGAATCATCTAGCAAGAGTAAATTCACATTCAGTCACAATACCATATAAAACCAAATCCAACAACAACCAAATCAATGCGGTTGAAACACACCTCAAGTATGCATGATCTGGGGGATGGCAGGTGGGTGTTTCCACTCAGGCACTAAGGAATTCAAACATCTACTGTTACAGGTAAGTAGGATGCAGCTGTACTATGTTCACCATTCCCACTGTTCCAGTGGCACTTTGTCTAGATTCCCAATGTTTACTCTACTTGGGAAGTGGAAGGATAAGGATCCAGAAAACCTTGGAAATGGTCCTAGCAAAGTCTGTTCTGGACCTTGAAAAGGAATCCATTTTGTACAGCTTTGTGAAGGTGTGAACAATGTACCAGGTCACTGCCTCTAGAATGCTTCTAGAGTCAACCCTTTTCCAATATGCTGTCAGAGAAGATATCGCCCTGATCACATGATCCTTAACCTTGACTAGAGAGATTTACCATTGTGGGAGTAACAAAAAAACAATAACAGAGGCAGCCATCATGCAATAATTGATCTTTCTTAGCCCCTGTAGAGGTGATAACAGCTGTTCAGCATTTCTAAGAGGTTTTGTTCTGTCAAAGCAGTATCTGAGCTGCCTTTACACATTCAAGGTATGTAGAATCTTTTCTCCTTTGTTTTTGGATCTGGATAGAACACTGCAAGATTGATGACTTGAGTCAAGATAAATTCAGAAAGAACTTAAGGCATGAGTTGTGGATTAGTATACAGCAAAACCTCATCCTTGAGAAAAATCAGACAGGGTTGGCACCCCATGACAGGTTACAGCTAACAGACTCACCTTGGAGATGTCAGAACAATGATTAAAACAGTCTTCCAAGTAATGAACTGTAAATCAGCCTGAGAGGCATGTTCAAAAGAAGGTAAGATCAATTTGTCAAGAACAAAGTTGAAATCACAGGGAGGAGGAATTTGCTTTTGAGAGAGTCTCACGTGCAGCATTCATTTCTAGCTCTCCCAGTGTGAAAACAGAAACTCAGCAGAGAAGGCCAGTAGACTTGTGTTTATGGGTAATTTTCAGTAGCTGGCTAGTAAGTGCATTGCCTGGATGCCAGGAATAAAGAAATACAGAAGATCTGAAAAAAAAAACAACTACAAAAAGTGAGGAAGCACTGACTGGGGAAAGTTCTGCAGCTGTTCAGCAAAAAAGCAATGCAACCTTCAGACATGACTTCCAATAACCTGCAGGAAGATATACAACAACTGCATACAGACCTGATTAAAATAAACAAAACATTAATGGAAATGAGAATAAGTTGAAATGAGGAAAAGACTGGCTGGATATGAGACTGCTCAGGAAGAAATGTTTCAAACAATAATATAATTAGAGGACAGAGCATGGAAAAACCTGAAATTTTCAACTATACCAAAGAAGTGGAAGGAACAGACTGCATTAACTTTAAGAAAGCACAAATAAGCAAATGGGCTGGTATTCCGCAGCAGGAGTTGTTAGTTGAATGGACACATTGTGTATATGTTTCAAACCTAGCCATAAGAATGCAACCTAAACCTTTAATAGTAAAGATGCAATCCTGCCAGCAAGAGGAGTTTACTCTGAAAAAAATGTGGCAGAAGGACAAAATAATAAAAGGAGGAAACAGCAGAGTGTTTGTGGAGATTAATTACTAATTGTACACCAGGCAAAAGAGAAGTAAATTAATTCCACTATTCAGAGAATGTTAAGATGTGGGCGTGAGATTCAAACTGCTGTATCCAGCTTTCTTTAAGGCATTCTTACCTGGAGGGACAAATCATTTTTTGATGAAGTGCATGCTAAGGAAGAAATACAAAAGTCTGTCCAACAAAAAGTGAAATGTGAAACAGAAGGATATTCTGCTTCTTGTTCCTCTGGTAATAAAAGACCACAGAGAGACTGTACCTGTGAAACCTTTTCCAGTATTTCAATGGAAAATGTTGGAGAGAATGAAGGGAGCATTAGAGTTGACTAGAAGAATCAAGAGTACATTGGAAATTAAGCAGAGAGAGGATTTGGGGGTGGAGAAGAACAGCAATAAAAAACATTAACTTAATGTGGGATTTACAATGCAATAATTTTTTTGTGATATATGACAGAATAAGAAAATCTGGAAGTATTGGACTTTTTAAAAATTTGTTAGATTTGTGGGGGACTCTAAAGTATATGCCTTACTTTGTGTCATTAATGTTTGGGAAAATGCCTTGGGGAGGGGAAGAGAGGGGAGAAAGCTAACTGTAAGCACAGAAAACACTTTCTTTTCTTAATAGTACTGTATTTGTGGTGCATGGTTTTCTTTCCATGTTATTTTTCAAGTGTAATGGGAATTATAAACAGGTGTTGTTGTTTTTTTTTCTTTTTCTCCCCTCTTCTCTCTTTCTTTTTTAACAGTTTTGAGAAATATAGGCAATGCAATGATAAAAAAGAAGCCTGATTAAAAAGGCATGACAAAGTTAAAATCAATGTGCTTGTTTTCACTCCTGCATGGGGAAATGACTGGATTAAGGCCTTAGATTGATTAGTTTAAAGAGAGAGCAAGTAAATTAAAAAGAATATTGAATATTAGGAGGCTTTTTTCTAGCAAATGCGTGTATACATGCATACAGGGGCACAGGAAAAAAAAATTCTTTGGTGGCGAAAGCCAGGGAACCTTTTTGGCTAGGCTTATATAGGGCCCAGGGCCAATAGCCTAGTACTTACCTATGAACCTATGAACCTATACTAAGCAGCAATTCTGCAGCTGGTCTTCATGTCTCCATGGATCTGGTGGATGTGGAGTGGATGAGGGAAAAGAAAAAAGAAAAGAGAAACTGACTAGGACATAATGTTCTTTGAAAATAGTCAGGGGTTGTCACAGCTGTGAGAGCTTTAAAGATAATACAAAACCAATTAGACTTGAAGCAAAGTTTTCTTAGTTGTATTTGAAATGCAATGTGGATACTAATATAAACAGGTGCTTTTTTTGTTTTTGTTTTTTGTTTTCTTTCTCTCTCTTCTCTCTTTTTCTTTGTTCAGTTTTAAGAAGTGTAGGCACTGCAATAAAAAAAAGAGGAAGAGAAGGGGTGTGAGGAAGGGTCTGGTCTGGTTAAGAGAGTATGACAAAAAATCTGTGTGCTTTTTTCCATGCTTGCATAGGGAAATGACTGGGTTAAGACTCTAGGTGTTATCCAGTAGCAAGTTTATTGCAAAGCATGTAAATGAAAAAGAATCTTGAATATTATAAGGCTCTTTTCAGTAAAGAAGGGTACACTTAGCAGTTTTTTGTCTGGTTTGCATGTCACTAGAAGACATTTTGATAGAGAAATGGTTCAGAGAAAGTGTTTACTGAAATCATTCAAGTGTTTTCTCAGCTGGGAGAGCTACAAAGATAGACAAAATCAAACAGCACTTACTAATAGCACAGAGTGTACCATGCATATTAGTATGACTAACCTTTCTTTTAGGTTAACTCTAGCCTCTCTGTGTGGCTATTAGCCTAGAACTTTTGTTCTTATTAGGAAGCAAAATCTTCAATATTTGAAGATGTACGTAGTTTTGTGTATTATTAAGTTAACAGGTTTTAGGGGGGTTGGGGGTTGTCTGTTCTGTTTGAGGGCTTTCAAAAAAAAATTATGTAAGGTGTTGCATAGGTGCAAATGGATATGACAAGGAACAACTGTATAAAAGACCAACCTGCCGAACAGTATATGCATGTACATAAAAGTTGTTATTAGACATTTAAAAAAAAGCAGTTATACGTAAAAGGTGGTAATAATAACTACATAAGAAAATGATGTTTTCTGTAATGTCTTTCAGTCTGAATGGGCTTATAGATAAATATAAAAAAGAAAGAGTAGTGAACTATATTAAAAATGTAGAGTGCAAACAGCTATGCTACTGGAGACACCCCTGGGAAGAACTGAACATGTGAATTTGAAAAGCAAAGGTTTTCAGGATGGTTATTCAAATGAATATCTGGGGCAAAGGAGAAGAGGAGTACTTATAGCAAGAGTAGCTCCAACAGAGATAGAAGAGGAAAAAAGATAATAATGGAAGATACATAGTAAAGGGCTATTCCCTGTGCTTTCTCCTATTAACCTGGTGCACTTGGGCATTCTGAGACAGTGCAGCAACTGTCTCATGTACACAGACAATCATCTCCTCTTACCTCCCAATACTCAGACTTGTGAGAGATGCACTTATATCAATAAATTGGAAGCTATGCACTCTCCAGCCAAAACCGGACAAGCTGGTCAACAGAACAGGGTTAACACCTGCACCATACCACATGGAACACATAGCCCTCCAGAACACCCACTATCACAGCTCTCACATAAAAACACAAACCACACACCCACCTTTGCAGAGGCTGTCAATAGAAATTTACCCAAACAGCAGAGACCTCCAAGACAGAAATACACTCGACCACCACAGCACAGCCCAAACCACAGGAAACATAGTTCACCTCCACAGTGTGCCCCTCAACCTAAGCCCCTAAGTCTAAACACCTTGCCCAATACACTAATCACGAACTGAAAAGAAATGCAGACATACCACCATAGACACAGTAAAACTCTCTTATTTAATAAAACTCAATGTAGACAGACAGGACAAGATGAAAAATGTGGGATGAGTGCTTTCAGCAAAGCCTTCTTCAGATCCTTTAATAACTCCCACCAAGACAAAATCTTTTAAAAGCAATATTCAACCAATCATGTTGTTAGGGGGTGGCTCCTTTCTCATTGCTATTGCAAACAGATGCCTCAAGAGGTAGTCTTCCAAAATTATAAGTGGCAGAAACAAGTTCTGCTTATTTCTTGTTCCTACTTTTGTTTTTATTTATATTCCATTCTTTCCAAATGTGTTCAAAATGGGTTTTAGAGGTACCATTCCATTCAAGCCTGGACGCTTGTCTGCTCTCAGCACCATAATTTATTTAGTCTCTTCCACCTCTATTCTGTTTCTCAGGTCACCACCCCTTGGACCATAAACTTAAAAATATGATTTCATTTATCTCTGATATGTCAATAAAGGGCATTCATGGCCACTTGTTTTCTCATATCCGTCAAATGGTGCAAGATCCATTCCTTAAAAACCCTATTTGCTTTACCTACATAGTAGGAAGGACATGCCTAACAGATGGCAAGATGCACAATATTTTTGCTAACACGTAGCATAGCCTTGAAAGGAATAACTCTTTCTGTTTAAAAGATGCTCAAATACATTATGGGCCCATATAAAAGGACAAGCTTTACAAAAACCACATCTCCAGGTGCCTTTACATTGATTGTGTACACTCTGTGTGGAATGTTTACTGACATTCAAGCTATCATGTTGGTGCAATAAGCATTTCAAATTCTTCTTATTGTGAAATGCAAAACTAGGTTTATGACCCACTATGTTCTGTAGCTTCACATCCATAGCTTCACATCTGAAGTGGGAATTGGCCAAGATTTCCTGATGGTATTACAAAGGAAGCCACTGTCTGTGCTATAGGTAAGCAAGCATCTCATACTACTTGAAGACCTACATTCTTGTGGCTGTCTGGTCACATCATATCTCCTTTTTGAATATAAGGGGTACCCCTTGTGAGTCCTAATTTGCATGCCCTCATCACTGCTCACTTTGATGTCTGTCTCCTAATATCCTCTTCTCTTGAAGGTGTTCACAAGGGTTTCCTTTTCATCTAAGAAAATATCATCCCTAGAACATAACTTGGAAATATGTGTGACCTGATTCCCCACTAAATTCCTAAAAGTATGCCTTGGGTGCATACTAGTCTGATGAGGCAAATGATTACACCGTGTGGGTTTCCTAAAAATCATGGTCTCAATCCCTTTAGCAGGAGTCAAACATAATCTCACATCAAGGAACTCTATCTCCCTTTTAGAGAATTTCAAATCAAATTTAAAAAAAACAGTAGTATTAGATAAAAAGGAGACAAACTCGCATAGACTAGTTACATCGCCTTCCCAAAGAAGGAAGACATCATCCACAAATCTCATGTAGAAAACAATCTGATTCCTCCACAAGTTGCGGGTGTCTTGATCCCATTCATTCTCCCATTGTGCCAAAACTATGTTTGCAGAACTACTGGTACATGGGGTGCCCATGGCAACTCCCCATTTCTGCCAATAGTAAGTATCCCCATACAAAAAGATGTTGTTCTTCAGTACTAGTTCTAATAGACTGCAAATGAGATTTATATCCGAAACTTCATTGACAGCAAATCTCCTGACAGCTTCAATTCCGTATGCATTCGGGATGACTCTGAATAAGCTTTCAACATCGAGCGTAACCAGTAAGAGTCCTTCGTCATGATTTCTTATCTCCATTTTCTCAAACAAAAGTCCTAGAAAGTGTGCTGTATCCTTTAGGACCGTTGTAGCCTTTGGTAAGACCTTCTTGAGTTCTCCTTCCAAAAACACTGATAACGGCTCCATCAACCAGCCTCTTCCCAAAACAATGGGACACATGGGTGGATCCTGTAAGTTCGTCTGTATTTTTGGCAATCCACTAATAGTTGGAATTACAGGGTGGGCTGTATCAAAAAAATCATAGAGCTCTTTAGTAATACTTCTAGTCAGGCAGCCATGGTGGTGCAGCGGTTAGTGTTGTCGCCTCACAGCAAGAGGTTCTCTGGTTCGATCCTCAGCTGGGGTGTCTTCTGTGCGGAGTTTGCATGTCCTCCCTGTGATCACGTGGGTTTCCTCCGGGTACTCCAGTTTCCTCCCACATCCCAAAGACATGCTGTAGGTGGATTGGACACTCTAAATTGGCCCTAGGTGTGAGTGTGTGCATGTGTGTGCCTTCTGTGGAAGGTTGGGCACCGGGCTGGCAACTTAACACTGTAAAACTCCACTGCTAATCACGAGTGGACAGGTGTTCCGCTGTGGTGACCCCTAACCGGGAAAAAGACGAAAGAAGAAGAAGAAGTAATACTTCTAGTCATGAGAAGGTCATATGGTGTGTCACATACACCATTAATCAGCTTTGTTAGATCTAGCTTATTGAGTTTTTGATAAGCCCCTCTAGCACTTAATAAGTCTCTCATCTTACTACTGTAGTGCTCAGAGTCCATAACCACAATCACACCTCCTTTGTCAGCTGGTTTGATGACAATATCTTTTAGTTCTTTTAGTGCTTGATGTTCATTCCAATTTAAATAGTGGAAATGGTTACTCTTAGGTGCTAACCTGTGTCTAGCCACCTCATCTTCTCAAAGGCGAATAAACATATCCACCATAGAGTGACAGAGCGGAATGAAAGTATTTGCTTTTTTATACTGACAAGCTTGTTCCTTGTTAGTAACTGAATCATTACCAAAAATATGTTTAAGGATGACATTCCTCCCAAAGCAATACTACCCTTAGCAGTGTGTTTTATTCTTATTTCCAATACACTAATCATAGGTGACTCAATAGTGTGGAACACAGATGTCCCACTCACTAGGCTGAATAAGGAGAAGGTAGCAGTCAGCTGTCTATCGGGTGGCAGAATCCGACACATAACAAGCGCACTCAGGTCACTCCACAACAAGTACAAGTATGACTCTGTCATTGTCCATGTGGGTGTGAATGACCTGAGACTCACCTCCCTGAACTACATGAAAAGAGACATGGTGGACCTCTCAGACTATGTGGCCCAGGCAGGTGTGACACTAGCCCTGAGCAGTATCCCACCATCACCCAGAATGATACCACAGTACAAACAAAAAATGACTGACATCAACAATTAGCTAAGTTTCTGGTGTCATTCTAAGGGGATCCAGTGTCTGTCTGCTTGGGATGACTTGACTGATAGACCTCGATGCTTTGCCAGAGATGGCCTGCATCTGTCACCCCTGGGTTTCTGGGTACTGGCTAAGGCTCTTGCCACCCCTAGAGTGCCTTTTTAGGTGGTGTTCCAAAGACCAAATTAACACCATAACAGCTGTAAATAAATGCAATCTGAGGGTCATCCTGCTCAATGCTAGAAGTCAAAATCTGAAGATGCACTCACTCGAAGCACTCCTCAAAATGGAGAACACTGGCATTTGTGCTGTAACAGAGACCTGGTTTAAAGCAGCAGAAAGCACCCCTGTGCTACCAGGCTATAACTCATTCCACACCTTTCAGCCCCGAAACATGGACTGATGCTCCAAAGGTGGTGGAATCTCCATATTCATAAAGGATATGCACATCTCCAGACTAGAAGCCCAGCATAACGCATCTGAGATACTTCAGGTACCACTAACATTGGGTAAGATGGCGATCCAGGTCATAGCCTGCTATAGGTCACCACCCATGTCTCTAGACTCTCACTCCATGTTCCTAAGCACCCTGGAATCTATTAAGGCCCAAACCAACACTCTCTTACTAGGAGACTTCCACTACCCCTCCATCAACTGGGAAAACTACTCAAGCACCAATACACTGGCCCAACGCTTCCTGGAATTCATCAAGTCTAATGCCCTGGACCAGCTCATTCTGACTCCCACTAGAGGAAGCAACATCCTTGACCTGGTTATTACTAACATGGCCGACCATTGCTCTACACCAATAGTCAGTCCCTCCCTGGTCAGATCTCACCATAAACTAATCACCGTGGAAATCTACATCTCACCCCCACCTCCGCAAAGGTAACCACCTTGAAAAACTTCTCCAAAGCTGACTCTGGACTCCTAAAAACAGAGGTGGCTAACTTCATGGCACCATGCCAATGGAAAACAGCTGCATGACTGCCAAATCATACACCAATGCACTGTACAAACATGTACACAAATGCATGGAACTAGCCATACCCAACAGAACCAAGATGCTCTCCTCCAAAAAAGGGAAGCCAATCTGGAGTTCCCCTGCCATTAATAAACTCTACAACAGAAGGAAGAAACTGTTGCAGAAAAAGGTGAAGTCCCAAGACTGGAAAAACTCCCTTATTACCCTCAACAAAAAGTTGAGATCCCTCATTAAATCCTCTAAAGCCAGCTATGGAAGGCAGAATTGTGGCAGACACTAAAAACAATCACAAAGCTTTCTATAGCTATATCAAGGACATCCACAGCAATACCCAGATTTGTTCAGAGATACTACACAATGGTACCTCCTATACTCAGCCAACAGATATTGCCAACATACTGGCTGACAGATTCAGTGCCAACTTTACCCCTCCCCTCCAAAGGACCAATCACAATACCGAAAGAATGTCAGGCACACAGCATTACTGCAGCACAGGTTAAAGCTGCATTGTCCAAGGCCAAGAATACACCTTCCATGGGACCCAATAATATCCTGGCTGTGTTCTACATTAACTACAAAGCAAACTGGCACCACATCAGTGTGCTCTGTTCAGTCACAGTCTCACCTCAGGCTTTGTCCCTACCAAATGGCACACTGCTACAGTCATCCCTCTCCATAAAGGGGGAGCAATTACAGACCCTGGGAATTATCACCCCATTAGCCTGACGAGTCTGATATGTAAAGCTATGGAGCATGTCATCATGGACCTGATTAACAAAGATATAGGAAATCTCCAAACTATAGATCCCACCCAATTTGGCTTTGTGAAAAGGAGATCATGCCTGCTCAACCTGGTTGACTTCTTTAAGTCAGTCACCAGGGCTGTGGATGAAGGTAAGAAGTGCATACAGCCTGCCTCGATCTGGCCAAGGCCTTTGATACCATTCCTCACTCAGGAATTATTTTATTGATAAACTCACCAAACTAGGCATCAACTCCTATATCACTAGGTGGGTTGCAAATTAGCTCACAGATAGAACACACAGTGTGAAAGTAGTAGACTCCAAGTCAGACTGCTGACCATTCACAACTGAAGTCCCACAAGGATCAGTCCTGGGTCCTCTCCTGTTTGGCATCTACTTCTCAGAAGTCCAGGCCAACACAAAGGGAATCTGGCTGACCAAGTTCATAGATGACTACAAGCTGGGAGCCATTATTAATTCCCCAAGTGATGCAGACATCCTGCAGAAAGGCCTCACTGAAACCAATGACTGATGTCAAAACCATGGCCTTAAGCTTAACAACAAAAAAATGTATCATCATCCCCTTTGGGAAAAACTCAGTTCCAACTAATTACCACATTGATGGGAGCCCACTGAACATTGAAGGCATTATAAGAGATCTGTGGACCCAGGTTGATAGCAACCTCTCCTTCAACCACCACATTTCCACTGTGGTCAGAAAGTCCTTCTGTGTGGCACATCTCATTACCAAGGGTTTTGCATCCAGGAAGAAAGAGGTCATCATCACTCTCTACTCTTCCCTCATTAGACCAATCATCAAGTATAATGCCTCATTTGGCATGTACCTCACTAGACCCCCGCAACAGCTGGAAAGGCCACAGAAGTACCTCACGAAGAGGATCATAAGCATTAAACACATGTCCTACATGGACAGACTCAAAAGACTCTAGCTATTCTCTGTCTCATATCACCTACTTAGAGGTGATCTCTGCTTGACTTACAAAGCCATGTCTGACCCAGCTCTGTTAGAAATGCTACATCTAAAGAAATCCCAATCCCTCCACACCACACTCTCCACAGACGTCAACCTCATTACCACAATCAACAGAAAATGCTGCAGGGACAGGTTCCTCACCCAGAGACTGCCCATGCTCTGGAACAGACTTCCAATACATGTCAAGCAGAGCACCTCATTGACCCTCTTCAAGAGAAATCTTGATGAGTGGATGGGTAATAGTAAGTTCACCCCAGGGATCGCTCCAGTGCCTCTACTTGATAGAGGCTCTGGGAACTAACATCAGGTGGCACAATGCCAGGGCACTTCTATGGGTGAGGCTTGTAAAGGCTCCAGGGTCACTAGCCTAGTACACACCTATGAGCCTATGAAATAAGGGGCTACTGGCTAGGGAGGAGGATTACACTGGCATGCATGTACATTCCATCAAAAACTGCTATAATGGAGCTTAAGAAAATTCTGGGAGAAATAAAGAGCTTTCAGCAAGGAATATTACTTATAGATGGACACTGGAATTTGGTTTGCAATGATGAAGATGTGTCTGGGGGGGCTAGAATGGAAAATATAACAAAGCAGGGTAGATTTTTGAATAACTTTATGAAAATGTTTGGCATGGAAGATGTGAATTCGGTACAAGGAGTCTGGAGTGAATTTACATATTATAAACCAAGATACTGGGCTAGGCTAAATAGATTTTATATCTCACTGGAACATGTGCACTTAATTGAAGGTCATAAAATGCACCCAATAACTAATTCAGATCATGTGCCAATAATAACAAAAATAAAAACGCAAGGTAATGAAATAAGAATGAAACACTGGTGCTTTCCCACCTATCAGTTGAAAAGAGAGGAATTTAAGGATTGTCTTGAAATTAATTCAGGAGGTACTAGAGAAGACATAATTTTCTTCTGAAAATTTAGCTTGGGAGTGGGATAAAATTAAAGTGGAGTTTAAAGCTAGGGTGGAAATAAAAGAAAGGGAAATATGGTTAAAAAGTAACAATAATTATTTAGAGGGACTGACAAAGTGTTGCAAATAGGGAGAATCTCTCAGAAAAAGAAAAGGAGCAACTGTAGAATGCTAAACAGAAAATAAGGGATTACCTCAATAATATGCATAAGTTTAGAAAGATTGCTTTTAAGCAAATGTTTTTGATAATAATTCTAGAGCACAAAAACGTTTAGCATAATGACTCAGCCAACAGAATGTAGACAGGGCTGTTGTCAAGCTTAGGGAGCCTATAACAAGGAAGATAATAAGAGATCCTGTAGAAGTACTAGAAATATTTTGGAAATTTTATGAAAATTTGTATAAAGCAGAGAAATATGGAAATCAAGCAAAGGTGCAAATGGAAATGTTTATGGAAGAATTATATGCCAAGGTCAGAGGTAGATAAGACTCAATTACTAACAGTTAGGATAGGAAGAGATGAGATGAGATAAAAATGGCTAAGTATAACCAATCTACAGGAAAGTCCCAAGGAATAGATGGTATTACTGTGGAAGTCTGGAAGCTAGGAGGGAAAAAACAATAAAGATCTGGAAGTTTTTGTTTAACAATATTTTAAGAGGAGGAGAAGTGCCAGCATCCTGGAAGAAGGTGGTGGTAACAGCAATACCTAAAGAGGGGAAAGATCCATCGGATCCAGGTTTATACAGGCCCATTTCATTACTAAACCATGATTATAAAGTGTTTATGTCTGTAATACCATGATTATAAAGTGTTTATGTCTGTAATACCATGATTATAAAGTGTTTATGTCTGTAATACCATGATTATAAAGTGTTTATGTCTCTAATACCATGATTATAAAGTGTTTATGTCTCTAATACCATGATTATAAAGTGTTTATGTCTGTAATACCATGATTATAAAGTGTTTATGTCTGTAATACCATGATTATAAAGTGTTTATGTCTCTAATACCATGATTATAAAGTGTTTATGTCTCTAATACCATGATTATAAAGTGTTTATGTCTGTAATACCATGATTATAAAGTGTTTATGTCTGTAATACCATGATTATAAAGTGTTTATGTCTGTAATACCATGATTATAAAGTGTTTATGTCTCTAATACCATGATTATAAAGTGTTTATGTCTGTAATACCATGATTATAAAGTGTTTATGTCTGTAATACCATGATTATAAAGTGTTTATGTCTGTAATACCATGATTATAAAGTGTTTATGTCTGTAATACCATGATTATAAAGTGTTTATGTCTGTAATACCATGATTATAAAGTGTTTATGTCTGTAATGGCTGAAAGAATAGCAGGAGTGATACCAAAAGTGATAGATGTGGATCAGTGCGGCTTTGTGGAAGGGAGGCAAACATTTGACAATATTAAAAGAACCTTAATGATCCAAAGGGAAGCAGAATGTAAGAAAATGCCACTTTTATTGGTGAGTCGATGCAAAGAAAGCATTTGATAGCGTAGACTGGGACTTCATGAGCAGGGCAATGGAAGCATTTGCTTTCCCTGCTACAATTATAAGGTTGATTATAAGTATATATGAGGGTTTGGAGGTGAAAATTAAAATGGATGGGGTCCTCTTTGATAATGTCTGCTTGAGTAGAGGAACCAGGCAGGTTTGCCCACTTTCCCCTTTGTTGTTTGCATTACATTTAGAACAACTGGCAAAGAAACTAAGAGACTCAGAAATTCAAGGATATAATTAGTATGGTAGTCAGAAAAAGCTGACTCCATTTGTAGATGATATTATTTTATACATGACAGAACCAGAAAGGGACATTACAGTGCTGTGGAACATTTTAAGAGTTTCAAATCTTTCTCAAGATACAAAATTAATGAAGCTAAAACAAAGGCCGTAGCGGTAAATTATGTACCCACACATGAATTGGTCCAACAATATCCTTATTTATGAGGATATGATAAAATGAAATATTTAGGAGTATGGATTAGAAATGCCTCTACTGCGGCAGGTAAAGATATGTGGGAAGAGACTAAACAGCAGATAAGAGAAAAATTGAGAAACTAGAAGCTTTGTTATATGGATATGGATACTAAGATAAAAGCCATTAAAATGTTTTAGTCCCTTTAGTCTTATACATGGGTCAGGCATAGTTTTATAAAGCAGAGGAGAATCTGTGGATAGCAATTAAAAAAGAGTTGAAGGATTTTATCTGGGAAGGGAAGACAGCAAGGGTCTAGTGGGATAAATTGATTCTTCCAATAGAACAAGGTGGACTAGGATTACCCAATTTGAGGGGGTATTTTACAGCAACACAGCTAAGGCTCTCATACATAGCACAAGCAGAAAACTATAATTTAAAGTGGAAAGGAGTGATAATGGTACAGGAAGGAAGCTCAAGAAATAAGGATAGATTGGTATTTTAGATGCAGACTCTTAAGGAGAACAACAAAAGTCATACAGAGTATTATATTCACAAAATAGTAGGGAATATTCTAAGAACCAAACCAGCACAAGAATGGAGAAAAGAGATTGTACCGATAGGGATGACATTAGTTAGGGATAGAGATAATATGCAAGAGGGGGTGGAATTTATTGGAGAAAACTGGCATAGGAACCAGGGTATTGGGAGCAAATAACTAGAAAGGGAAAGGTAATAGAATGAGGAGATGCCAAGAATTTATTTGGATAGCATGTCAGCAACTGCCTTCCCTATCAATGATTGACATCACAGTATAAGCAAAAGAAAAATAAATAGGGGAGTCCTGAATGAAAGACCAGCACTGGTAGAGTTTTTAATAGAATCTAGAACAGAAGCTGCCATTAAAAAGGAATAATTGCTAAAGCATATAAAATATTGCATGATAATTATAAGAATCAATCAGAGGAGCTTAGAAAGGATTGGGAAGAGAAATTGGATAAGCAATTCACAAAAAGACAATGGAGGATATATGTATATCACCCAGATATGCAACAAAGTCTAGAAGATTTAGAATCTTTGCCTGGAAGTGTTTACATAGGTATCTTTGAAGAAGGTATCTTTGTTAGAAGTAGCCTTAAAAGAATTTTTTCTCAGGTGGCAGCAAATGTTGGAGATGTGATGGGCAAGAAAGAGGTGGCTGGCAACATATTTTTTGGGAGTGCAATGAGCTGGCAGACTTTAAATATTCCCTGCAGATTGCTCTGTCGGGGATGCTGGGTAACCAGATTGGATTGACTAGGGAGTTTTTTTTGTGCTATGATAGAGAATCGGATATGTCGAGACATAGTAAAGCCTTGCTGAGCTTAATTATGGTGGCTGCCAAAAAATCAATTACTAGAAAATGGAAATCAAAGTCTAGACCAACTTTACTAGAAGTAGTGACTATAGTAGCAGAGATAAAAACACTGGAATTGGAATCTTAAGAAAAGAGAAGGGGCAAACTACATAGATAAAAGTGGGAATTGTGAGAACAATATATGCAGATTGGAATGAGGTCTGACCGTCTGAAGAAAGAAAGGGAGCCCTGGGTTCAGAGATAGTTGATCCTTCCAACACTGCAGTTCCTGGTTTGCAAACCTCAGTACCAGGAAATCCAAAGGCTGGTTCAAGAATTCAAGCACCAATGAATGTTTCTCATGTGCAATGTGACTAGTGGTATCATGAGGATGACTGAGGCCATGAGGCCAAGAATTTTGAGGAACTCTGTTGCTGAGGTCACATCTAGAATAGAGAAGTCCAGAAAAATGCCCTGATAGACAGAACTTTGTCTTATAAAAAGAAAGCCATCTTCTTTACTGTGTCTATCAAACATCCTAAGTAAACAATTCATTCAGAGTTGTGAGGAAGAACTTTTGAAGGCTCAGTTTGAAGCCCATGTGGGCAAGGACGTATGCAACCTTGTCAAAGGGCTCCAAGTCTCTAGCTACAGAATCTGCACAAATCAACAAGTCATCCAAATGAGGAAAAATATGGATAACTAGAGTTCTGCAATAGGCAACCACTGAGGCAGACACTTTATAAACACGCAAAGTGCAGTAGATAGCCCAAAAAGTAATGCAGAGAACTGATAAAGTAAGCCAGACACATCAAATCTCAAAGGTTTATGGAAATTGGGAGTAATAGGAATACAATGGCAAGCATCCTTAAAATATAGAGTCACCATGAAATAGTGGTCAAGACCAAGTTTAAGGTGAGAATTTTGAATTTGGGAACTTTTACAAAAGTGTTTAAAAAGGACAAATCTAGGGCAGTTCTCCAGGAGTGCTCCATTTTTGGTACCAAAATATCCTGTAATGAAATCTTTTGCCTTTGTGTATGACAGGGACTGGTTCTATGACCCCCTGCTTCTACCATGTGATGGAGCACCAGAGGAAACAGCTTAGCCTAGTCTGGTGTGTGTCTGGGACTACTTGTAGCCAGGCTGCAGGGTTGAGAGAGAGAACATGATGGAAGGAGGAAGAGAAGGGGGTGGGTAAGGCTGCTCTGTGACTCAGTGACATTGCAGAAGGATGATACTTTTTTGGAAAGGAACCCCTCTTGTTTGGTTTCAAAGAATTATACTCCAGCCATTTCCTTGTGGATCCCTGACTTTTGTTTGGCTGGGATTTTTGTTTATTCTGCCTCTTGATAGAAGATGCCTTGTTTGGGAAAACTCGGTTACATGAAACCCCCTAGATACCGTGTGCATTAATTTGCCTCTCTCAACTCACTATATGAAAACCTCTGTAACACAGGGCCCAAACACCAGTTCAGAACTTAAAGGTGCATTCAAAATTGTGTCTTTTAAACCATCAGTGAGTTTTAATTACATGATTAAGCATACTGTCTTAATACAATAGAAGAAACAGCATTTCTTGAAGCTGTATATATACATTCAAGCACACCCCTCAAATCGTGTTTTGAAATCTGAATCAAATCAGAAACACTTTCATTTTTCTCAGGATGCAGCAAAATTATCCATCTATATGTACACTGTAAAATAAATTTCCACACATACCCTTGATCATTTAACATTCTAAAGGCAGGATTAGTAGAAAACTATATCCGTTTGCCTGAAGATCTAACCATTTCCTTCTTTATCAGGAAGCATCGAATTAGATGAAGCCAAGCAATTTTTATTTGAGCAGGCAGATGGGAAACAGGAATGTGATAATATGTATCTTTGAAATTTAAGGTTACTAGAAAATTCATTTGAGGAGGGAGGGGTAACAGGATGTAAAGTGAAAGCATTTTGAACCTGGACACTATCATAAACTGGCTCAGGAAAGAAAGATCCAGAATTGGTCTCCAAGAATTTTCTTTCTGTTGCACTAAAAACATTCTGGAGGAAAATCCTTCCCCTAACGAGGAACAGCTTCCATTACACCATGAGACAGCACATGATGTAAAACAGGAGGATCCCCTAACGAGGAGCAGCTTCCATTACATCATGAGACAGAACATGATGTGAGACAGGAGGAACACCTAACGAGGAGCAGCTTCCATTACATCATGAGACAGAACATGATGTGAAACAGGAGGATCCCCTAACGAGGAACAGCTTCCATTACACCATGAGACAGCACATGATGTAAAACAGGAGGAACACCTAATGAGGAAAAGCTTCCATTACATCATGAGACAGAACATTATGTAAAACAGGAGGATCCCCTAACGAGGAGCAGCTTCCATTACATCATGAGACAGAACATGATGTAAAACAGGAGGAACACCTAACAAGGAACAGCTTCCATTACACCATGAGACAGTACATGATGTAAAACAGGAGGATCCCCTAACGAGGAGCAGCTTCCATTACATCATGAGACAGAACATGATGTAAAACAGGAGGATCCCCTAATGAGGAGCAGCTTCCATTACACCATGAGACAGAACATGATGTAAAACAGGAGGAACACCTAACGAGGAACAGCTTCCATTACACCATGAAACAGCACATGATGTAAAACAGGAGGATCCCCTAATGAGGAGCAGCTTCCATTACATCATGAGACAGGACATGATGTAAAACAGGAGGAACACCTAACGAGGAGCAGCTTCCATTACATCATGAGACAGAACATGATGTAAAACAGGAGGAACACCTAACGAGGAACAGGTTCCATTACACCATGAGACAGCACATGATGTAAAATAGGAGTATCCCCTAATGAGGAGCAGCTTCCATTACATCATGAGACAGAACATGATGTAAAACAGGAGGATCCCCTAATGAGGAACAGCTTCCATTACACCATGAAACAGCACATGATGTAAAACAGGAGGATCCCCTAACGAGGAGCAGCTTCCATTACATCATGAGACAGAACATGATGTAAAACAGGAGGATCCCCTAATGAGGAGCAGCTTCCATTACATCATGAGACAGAACATGATGTAAAACAGGAGGATCCCCTAACGAGGAACAGCTTCCATTACACCATGAGACAGAACATGATGTAAAACAGGAGGATCCCCTAACGAGGAACAGCTTCCATTACACTATGAGACAGCACATGATGTAAAACAGGAGGAATGAGAAGAGCCTGGTCTGGCAGATGAGGAGGAATCCCCTGAAAAAGAGGAAGTTCCTCCCATTGCAATCTGTAGCTTAGATGAATCTCATTCAGGACCCATTTGTTTGAAAGAATCAGTTGGCAAAAAAAGAAATGGAAATCCAGACCTTCTGGAAGGACTAAGAGACTTGCGGGGGGAGACAACAAGACTCCTCATGTAGTCATTTTGATTTGACTGACCTTTGTGCTGCAAGATTCCTGGTTTCTTTTTAGAACCTCCCTGTCATTGCTTTTTAAACATCTGCTTACCAGCATTCCACTGAAACGTTTTAGTTTTGTTTTTTTGCCAAAGGTAAACGAGGAAGCAGAGAATCTCTTGGAGAACTTAGAGAAGAACAGCTTCCTTCTCTCATTACACTTTTTGATCATCTCTGCACCAAAATATGAAAAAGTAAATCTCTATCAAAGATAAAATTTTTAATTTCATGTTTGAATTATTCTGGGAGGTTCTGGGAATGCAGCCAGGCAAACCTCCTTAAAATTGTACCAGCAGGAGCCTAGGAAACAGTATCAACAGAGTCATAAATACATTTCAAACAATGCGTAGTAATTTGAGAACTAGAAGAAACTAAACAACACAATTCAGATGTTTCCTCACAAGAGAAAACTGAAGCCAAAATATTGCTCATATTTTCCACAGTTAGTTGGGGTAAACTTCAACATATGAGCCTGACAGTTTAGAATTCTAAAATTTAAAAGATGCAGAAGCACTTTTCCCCAAATTTATCAAAAGCTTTCCCATTCTTATTAAAAAGAGAAAGACTACAGTTAACAAAATGCTTAGCAGCAACTGCTGGAACAGGTCTAGGATTGGTGTATAAAAACTTTAAAAGACTGAGGAACTTTATACAATCTGCATACTTTCTTAGGGTCAGCAGGCTGTCAGGGAAACCACAGATTGTAACAAAAACATCCTCCAAGGCTGACAGACTGGAGGAATAGGAGAAGGTTCTGGAAATTCCGCTTGAAACAAATCATATTTTCTTAAATACTGAGAGATCTTAGTATTCTCCCTCTGAAAACATTGGTTCATGCTGGAAATAGTCTCAGTGAAAGACAATCCCCTCACTGGGAGAATCAGATACCATAATTAACACAGAATCTGAAGCAGAAAGAAAATAATGCATCTGCCCCTTTACAATTCCCTAGAGATTCCATTTCTTAAACCTTTTCAGGGAAAGAGGAATTCCTTTTTCCTTTAGCAAAAGCTGCCTTAGAAGAAGGGACAATAGACTGCAAAAGAACCTGAGCCAGAAGGGTCAATAGACTGAAAAAGAACCTGAGCCAAGCCTGAAACATTTCTGTTAACCAGAGTAATGGACAAAGAAGATGATAAATGTTTATTTTTCTGTTTCTTTTTAACATTTAATTGTGAAAAAAAAATCCAGTATTGCCAGAAAGGGCTTCTCCAGGGATGAGTACAGCATTTTGGCTAAACAGGGGCATATGCGATACCCTTCCTTCCAAGACCAACAAGAGTGGCTCTCCCTTTCCCACTCAGTTTAGACCAACAGCCAGAGAGGATGTGGTTAACCCCTGGTGCATGGTAGTTGTATGGCCTACACCAGAGGGATAGGAAGAAAAAGATAAGTGATCTGAGGAGTCAGCTTTATCCACAGCAGAGTAATCCACCTGAAGCTGAGGCAAATCACCAGCCTGCTGTCGTGGCAAAAGCTACTTAACAATGCTTTCTTTTTTTATGCTGGAAGAAGGTCTGACCAAGGGACCAGTATTTTGTTCCATGGTGTAATGATGTGAGATATTGCCAGCTATGCCCGTAGAAGTAGGGCAGTGGATGTGTAACATAAGCCAGCACAGCACAGCTAGCTGGAATTTTGTAAAGAATTATATGTCATTTGTATATCAAACTGATTTGTACAAATGCTTGTGTTGAAAAATGTATTTGTAATGATGCTTGTGTTAAAAATGTATCAGTGGTGTGCCCTGCCGGACAGAAAAAGAAATATACATGTAGTATTGTAACTCTTTAAATGTATATATTTTAACAGATGATACTGGAAGAGAAGAGGTTAATCTCAACCTTTGAAAATACTTTGAAATTAAATTACCTGGCTTAGGCCATAAAGATTGTATCATACAGTTCTCAATGCAGCCAAAGACAAAATGTCTGTACTAGGAAGCTTTCTGCATTGTCATTGGGGTGAACTAATTGTTCTTCTGGAAGGGTGGATGTTTGAAATTGTTTCATGACTTCAAGGAGCTGCAGCAGATCTTAGCAAGGCTGTGTGTGTGTGTGTGTGTGTGTGTGTGTGTGTGTGTGTGTGTGTGTGTGTGTGTGTGTGTGTGTGTGTGTTGTGTGTGTTTTTCATTGATACCTATGTGCTAAATCCTGACAGCTTCTAGCCAAGGGGGGAGCATGGGAACAAGAAGTCAGATGCATGTGATGTCATTCTGTAATCCATCACTAAAACTAATGTTTAATACTAGGTGAGATGATGTCTCAGGACACTCTGTTTTTGTAACCTGATAAAGAAGGATCTTTCACCCACTTCATCTTGCCTTTGTCTAGCAAGTCGCCAGGGAATATTTATTCTTTAGATCAGTCAGGAAACATATAGTGAGATTAGTTAAGTATTGTTTTTTCTGTAACTATGTGAACCTGTCCACCTGTGTTATTTTTCATATTTCCTGTGACTGAAATTCTGGTGTTTATTGTAAATAGATATTTAGTATTTTCATATTCTTTTATTGTTTATTATTAAATATATTTAAACTTTTCATTATGGCTGGTCCTTTAGAGAATATTTTAAAGTTTAAGAGGACTTGTATCTATTTGGGGACACTGTGGCCACTTCTGGAAGCCTTACTGCATTGGCCAAACATTGTCATTTGTATTAATATTAATTTCACTCAGTATGATTGGGTACCCTTGTAAGAGCCTTATAGTAGCTGGCTTTGGAGTGTATAGTGGCAGTGTAACTACCTTATAGTCTGGGCAGAAGGGTCATAGCTAGTACATCTGTGCCAGGCTTTCCCAGGTGAATGTGTGTGTGTGTGTGTGTGTGTGTGTGTGTGTGTGTGTGTGTGTGTGTGTGTGTGTGTGTGTGTGTGTGTGTGTGTGAGCTACCTGGAGCAGGGACGCAAAGTACTGGTTTCACAGAGAGGGTGCTGGAGGACAAGGCTTGGACACTCGGCTGAGGACTCAACCCTACAGCTGTGCAGTGGAGAGTCTTGTTAGGGATCTGGACAGAGGGGGAAACCCAGACTGAATGTGTGCCACGTGTGCTCTTAAGGGAAATTGTGCTTGATGCAGAGAGCTGCATCTGGAAATACTGGGTATATATCCATTTTGTTCCAAGTGAATGTCCGTCTCCAGTGTCACTGGTGAGAATTCAGGTTCTTTGATTTCTGGCCCAGAGTGAGGAAGTCATATATTGGTGAGCAGTGGTGTGGATATTAATTGAACTTCTGTAAATTGTAGGTAGTTGTCACTAAAGGTGTGTCCTCTCAGCAGCCACAAGGTGAACATTCAGAGTTTCATTTCACAACAGTTTTATTTATTTATTTGTTAGTTTAGTTTAGTCAGGAAAAGCAGGCAAAGATGTCAGCGGAGGATTATGGCAAGCTGACAAAGGTGGGTGAAGCCAAAAGACTGGTGCATGCAGCTCAGACAAGCAACCAGGAAGATAACCAGTCTGGTGATGGGAATTTGCAGCCCTCAGAAACAGGACAGTTCACTTTTTCCTCAGAGGACTTAAAAATCCATCGGGAGTTAAAGAGACTTCAAGTTGATGCCAAACATTTGGAATTAGAATTAGCAGAGAGACTCTGGCATTTGGAGGCTGAAGAAAAGGAGAAATAGATGGAATTAGAATCAACAGAGAGACTGCAGCATTTGGAGGCTGAAAGAAATGAGAAGCAGGGTCTATATGAGAGGGAGATGCAGACTCATCACCAGGGTCATTGAGGTAATGGAGAAGGGAATAACCAAACCCCAAAAGCAATAAAAGTCAGTAAATTATTTCCACAATTTACAGAGGGTGATAATTTTGATAGTCTTATTCATATATTGAGTATGTAAACAGTATAATGTTGACCAAGGTGTCTAGGTATGGTTCCTGACCTCCTTATTCCATGGTAAAGTTCTAAGTGATGTTTCTAAATTTTCTGATATTGATTGTTTAAACTATAACAAAGTAAAGAAATGTTTACTTGAATGTTTTAAGTTAACACCTGAACCTTACAGAAAAATGTTTCATAAGCAGAGACACAAGGAGGATGAAAGTGTGTGTGATTATATTGCTGAGCTAAGCACTTATTTTCATAGGTGGGTAAGTCGGTGTCAGGTCACCATTTTTGAAGGGCTGGCATACCTTTTGGAGAGGGACCAAGTCCTTAGCACTTTGTCTGAGGACATGAGAATCTGGTTTACACACCGAGAATGTAACTCTGCAGATGAGCTGGGGAAAAAAGGGATCGCTGCTTAGCAACATCACTGCACAAGAAGAGGATAGCCAGTGCTGCACATGGATCAAAGGGAACCCATGGTGGGCAGCCTAAACCACCCCAACAGAGTCCACCAGTATGAGAGGAAGCCACTAGTTTAGGTTCATGTCCAGAATCAAAGATTAAATGTTTTAAATGTAACCAGTAGGGCCATGTACCATATAGATGTCCACAGAGGCAAGGTGGGGAATGAAAGGTGGGAGAACCAGCAAGTGGGAATAACAGTATGCCAGTGGTAAGTTGTCTGAAGACAACAGGAGTACCATACTATCACCAGAGGTTATATCCTATCTTAGTGGATGGAAAGCAGGACACTGCTAAAAGAGACACAGCTCTGAGATAACCATTTTGAAGCTTACACTGGTTGAAGAGGAGCAGTAGTTGCTTGAGCAGTCCACTCCAGTCAGAGTTTTACGAGGGACCCCATTTCAAATGCCTTTGGCCAGGGTTTACTTTGATGTGAGGATGGAAAAGGAAGCACCTTGTGTGCATGCAGTTACATGTTGTCAGGCTTGTTGACAGGCATGTGGGTCTGGTAGTCTGGGGGAGACCCAGACAGACCTCACACTTGAAGCCAGGGCTGGTGAGGTGGCTATTTCAGGGAGGGAGCTACCCTGGGGTCTGTATCAGAACATCAAAGTATTAAAACTTCGAATGTTCTGATATCGAACACTATTCAGTGAACAGAATAGCGAAGCTGCAGAACAGCAAATTCTTTCCACGGGAAAGAATTCAATTGGCCGTTTCTGTGGCTTCGCTATTCTTAGCACTGTGGTGGAAAGTTATGGGTTGGGTTCAGGAAAGTGTGCGATTGTTTGTACGTTAGGGTTAGGGGCGGGTTAAGTGAGTTAGGGTTAGGGAGCAGGTTAGGCGTGTGTGTGATAGTAACAGACTTTAGGGTTGGGGCGGTTTAAGTGAGTTAGGGTTAGGGTGCGGGTTAGGTGAGTGTGCGATAGTGACAGACCTTAGGGTTAGTGTTTGGGTTAAGTTAAGTGGGTAGATAGTAACGTATGTTTAGTTTAGTGTAGCGTTAGATGTAGGAATTTAAGTGTATGTGTGCGGTTGCTGTTTGTTTGATGTGCTTGTGTTGTGTGTATGTGTTTCAGAGCAGCAAATATTTTCCATGAGAAAAAATTTGCTTTTCTGAATGTTTGATATTTTCATGTTTAAATGTTTTGGGGACGATTAAATAGCGTTAGCTATTTTCATCTTTCGATAATGTAATATAAACGCCTACCCTGTAACAGTGAGCCTGAAGGTGAGCAACAACTTGTAGGTACTGATGTTCCTGTGGACAGAGTGACTGCAAGGGCATAAGTGAGTGGTAGTACACAGGCTGACAGTGAGGCACCACTGTCAAAGGATACCAGACTTCAAAGAGAATGGGAGCTGTGAAGTTTTACAAAGACACAGATGAGACAGGCTCATCTCTTGGAACCTATACTGAGACTTGAGGGAGGTAGCTAGGGAAGCACCTGATTCTCAAGGAAAAGCAGTGTCTGCAAACTGGAACAAAGGGTTACTGTACAGAGAGTGGACCGCTGAGGTAGGGCTAGAGGGTGAGGTAATACAGTAATTGGTAATGCCTAGAGCCTACCATCTGGCACTTCTAGCAATAGCCCATGACATTGCTTTTGCAGGTCATATGGGCATAAAGCATACCAAGAGACATATTATGCAGAACATTTACTGACCTGAGATTGCAAGGGATATAACAGGGTACTGCAGTACCTGTGAGAAGTACTGAAAAGTAGGCAAGGCAGGAGACAGGGTTAAGGCTCCTGTGATGCCTTTGCCTGTGACTGAGGAGCCATTTCAGAGGGTAACTATGAATATTGTTGAGCGTCTGAGTATCCCAAGTTTCATAATGAAGAAGTATATCCTGGTAGTGGTAGGATATGCTACAAGATACCTTGAGGGGGTGGCTCTGTCCTTCATTAAGGCAGAGAAGTTGGCAAATGCTTTTTTAGAGATTTTCAGCAGGGTAGGCTTCCTAACAGAAATATTGACTTACAGAGGTGTCAATTTCATGTCAGATCTGCCGGCTTGTCTGTGGGAACACTGTGGGGTGAAGAAGCTAAAGACCACCCCTACCACTACCAGACTAATGTTCTTATGGAGAGGTTAAATTCTACACTAAAGGCCATGCTATGGGCATTTGCAGACCTGTTTAAGAGAGAATGGATCAAATATTTGCCCCATCTGCTGTTTGCATATAGAGAGGTACCCCAGGAATCCATAGGTTTTTCTCCCTTTGAGTTTCTGTATGGGCATAGGATGAGGGGGGCCTTTAGATTTGATTCATGATGAGTGGGAGGGTAAGTGTGAATCCCACAAGAAGTCTGTTGTGGCATATGTCCTAAACCTCATGACAAGGCGTAGGGAGCTCATGGGCTTGGCCCAGGAGAACCTGTTAGAAGCCCAACAGCAGAAAAAGGTCTAGTATGACAAGAATGCTAGAGCCTGTGAGTATTCTGTGGGTTAGCAGGTTATGGTTCTTATTCTTCTCAGACACAACAAGCTGCAGGCAGCTTGTGAGGGACCATTCCAAGTGGTAAGGAAGGTCAATGATGTTAACTACATGACAGAAGTGCTAGGCAGGAGGCAGGGGCACAAACTGTACCATGTTAACATGCTGAAGCCTTACCATGATAGGGAGGTCCTGATGCTGAGTATTTACAGTGGATGGCAGGAGGAGTCTGAGGGGAATCTGTTGACTGATCTCCTCAGTGAGGCTCAGAGTGACAGTTCAGTGGAAGGGGTAGCAATGTCCTAGCAGCTATCCCCTACCTAGGTCTGAGAAATCCAAACAGTGCTACAGGTGTTTGGGGACTTGTTCATTGGGAAACCTGGGTGTACACACCTGGTGCAGCACCATGTGGATACAGGACCCCAAAGGTCTAGCAAACAGACCCCTTAGAGGGTGCCTGTATGAGTCAGACAGACTCTGAGGGAGGAGATACAGGAAATGTTGGGACTAAAGGTAATCCAGGAGCCCTGCATTCCCTGGGCCTCCCCAGTGGTGCTGTTACCAAAGAAAGATGGCAGCACCAGGTTCTGTGTGGACTACGGGAAACTAAATAGTCACACAGAGTCAGATGCTTAACCCATGCCTAAGATAGATGAAGCCTTAGAGCAACTGGATGGGGCTCAGTATCTGACCACTACAGATCTGACCAAGGGCTACTGGAAGGTCCCCTTGACTCCAACTGCTAGAGAGATTTCAGCCTTTGTGACTCCTTTCAGATTATACAAGTTCACAGAGATGCCCTTTGGGATGAAAAATGACCCAGCGACCTTCCAGAGGCTGGTGGATTATATCGCAGCAGGTGGAGGAGATTATGCACTTGCTTACCTGGATGATATTGCCATTAGAGCCATTCCTGGCTTGAGCACCTTCAGCTTGTCAGGGAGGTTCTGGGCAGACTGCAAAGGGATAGTTGACCCTTAAACGCAGTAAGTGTCAGGTGGGTATGGCAGAGTTCTCCTATCTGGGACATACAGTGTGTTGTGGTAAGATCAGGCTAGAACCTGCCAAAGTGCAAGCCATTCAGGTGTGGCCTGCCCCTGTTACCAAAAAGCAGGTAAGGACATTCATGGGGACAATGGGTTACTACTGAAAATTAATTTGCAATTATAGTACAATAGCTGCTCCCCGCAGAGTACTGACTAGAAAAAAACAGGCCAAACAAGGTAGTGTGGACCCTAGGCTGTGAGCAGGCATTCCAAAAGCTTAACGGGGCTTTGGGAGGATCCCCTGGGTTAGCAAGTCCAGATTACAAAAAATAATTTGCTGTGTAGGTGGATGCTTCAAACTATGGGGTGGGGGCTGCACTCAGCCAGGTTTCCTCAGAGGGACAAGAGCACCCAGTTGTATATTTCAGCTGTAGACTCCAACCTAGGGAGGAATGTTATGCAGCTGTAGAAAAAGAATGTTTAGCCATAGTATGGGCACTACAGAAACTTCAACCCTATCTGTATGGAAGGAAATTCATGGTAGTTACAGAACACAGTCCCTTAGGCTACATCAAGTCAGCCAGAAAAATGCCAAGTTGTTAAGGTGGATCCTAGCATTGCAGGCATATATGACAGTGCAGCACCATAGTGGCATTAGCAATGCCATTGCAGATGGGTTCTCGTGAAGGGGTATGGGTTAATGTATTCCCAGATAGGCTCATTCCTCTTAAGCAACATTTCTCAAAGGTTACTTGAAAAGCTAGTTTGAGTCTTTAAAGGGGAGAGTGATGTGATGATGTGAGGTACTGCCAGCTATGCCAGGAGAAGCAGAGCAATGAATGTGTAACATATGCCAGCACAGCTAGCTGGAATTTTGTAAATAATGATATGATATTTGTATGGCAAACTAATTTGTGCAGATGCTTGTGTTAAAAAATGTATTTGTAAAGCTGCTTGTGTTAAAAATCTACCAACAGTGTGCCCTGCTGGACAGAAAAAGAAATACACATGCATTATTGTAACTGTTTAAATGTCTATGTTTTAACAGGGGATACTGAAAGAGAAGAGATTAATCTCAAACTTTGAAAGTAGTTCGAAATTTAATTACCTGGCTTAGGCTATAAAGATTGTATCTTACAGTTCTCAATGCAGCCAGAGACAAAAAGTTTGTGCTAGGAGACTTCCTGCATTGTCATTGAGGTTAACTAAATGCTATTCTGGAAGGGTGGAGGTTTGAAATTGCTGTATGTCTTTCAAGTGCTGCAGCAGATCTTAGCAAGGCTGTGTGTGTGTGTGTATTATTGACACCTATGTGTTAAATCCTGACAGCTTCTACCTAAGGGGCAGCATGGGAACCAGAAGTCAGATGACCAGATGTATGTGATGTCATTCTGTAATCCATTAGTAAAAATAATGTTTAATATTAGGTGAGACTGAAGTCTCATGGCACTCTGTTTTTGCAACCTGACAAAGAAGGATCTGTCACCTACTTCATCTTGTCCTGTTCTAGTAAATAACCAGGAAATAATAATTATTTAGATCAGCCAGGAAAACATAGTGAGATTAGTTAAGTATTGTTTTTTCTGTAGCTCTGGTGTTTATTGTAAACAGATATTTAGTATTTTCATGTTCTATTTTTATTTATTATTAAATATATTTAAACTTTTCATTGTGGCTGGTCCTGTAGAGAATATTTTAAACTTTGAGAGGACTTATATCGATTTGGTGACTTTGTATCCACTCCTTTAAGCTTGCTGCATTGACAAAACACTGTCATCTGTATTAATAGTAATTTCACCAAGTATAATTGGGTACCCTTATAGGAGCCTTAGAGTAGCTGGCTTTGGAGTGTCTGGTGGCACTGTAACTACCTTATAGTCTGGGAAGAAGGGTGCATAGCTAGTAAAACTATGCCGGCTTTTCCCACGTGTGTGTGTGTGTGTGTGTGTGTGTGTGTGTGTGTGTGTGTGTGTGTGTGTGTGTGTGTGTGAAAATCAAATCTTCCCATGTGTGTGTGTGTGTGTGTGTGTGTGTGTGTGTGTGTGTGTGTGTGTGTGTATATGTGTGAAAATCAAATCTCAAAGTGTGTGTGTGTGTGTGTGTGTGTGTGTGTGTGTGTGTGTGTGTGTGTGTGTGTGTGCGTGTGTGTGTGTGTGTGTGTGTGTGTGTGTGTGTGTGTGTGTGTGTGTGTGTGTGAAAATCAAATATTCCCATGTGTGTGTGTGTGTGTGTGTGTGTGTGTGTGTGTGTGTGTGTGTGTGTGTGAAAATCAAATATTCCCATGTGTGTGTGTGTGTGTGTGTGTGTGTGTGTGTGTGTGTGTGTGTGTGTGTGTGTGTGTGTGTGTGTGTGTGTGAAAATCAAATCTCAGTGTGTGTGTGTGTGTGTGTGTGTGTGTGTGTGTGTGTGTGTGTGTGTGTGTGTGTGTGTGTGTGTGTGTGTGTGTGTGCTACTTGGAGCAAGGGCTCAAAGCACTGGTTTCACAGAGAGGGTGCTGGAGGACTTGGCTTGGACACTCAGCTGAGGACTCGACCCTACAGCTGTGCTAGTGGGAAGTCTTACTGGGGATCTGGACAGAAGGGGAAACCCAAACCCTGGACTGAGTGTGCTCCCTGTGTGCTTTCAAGGAAATTGTGCTTGATTCAGAGAGCTGCATCTGGAAACACTGGGTGTATCAATTTCTGTTCCAAGTGAACATCCTTCTCCAGTGTCAGTGGTGAGGATTCAGGCTCTTTGATTACTGGCCCAAAGCGGAGACATCACACATGATCAAGCCAAAAATGCTGCTTGTTTTCCAGGGAAGCTATACAGCAACAGTTGGTAAAAGAGAAAAGCAGCAAAAAAGTAACCTTTCCCCAGAAAAATCACAGTAAAAAGCATTTTAAACACTTTACTCAGGCCCCAAAAGTAAAATAAGTACAATTTCTCCACAGAAAAATTTGTTTTAAACAATGTTTTAACTTTTTACCACAAAAGTAAAAACAAAGTGCACTCTCTTGTAAAAGTCACGAGACAACCAACAACTATATTTTTCCTGACTTAAATGGACTTTCTTTTAAGGAGAAATTAGTTTTCACAAGTTAAAGTTAACATGGAAGATTTTTCCCTGAAGGTAATTTATCTGCCAACAATGGAATAGTATTAGCCGACTGTCGATCCTCAAAAGCTTACAGAGGAGTGCTGTGTTAAGTGGCAAGAAAGTTTTGAAGGGCTTGGCATCCAAACCTGACTTTTTAGTCAGCTCAGTTCGAGCTAACTGTTGGTTTGGGCACTTGGAAGGTTCCCTGAAGTTTTGGGGGCTGACTGGCTGTTACATCCTATGGAAGATATTACCCATATCACTAAGGCTATTGCAGCAGTGATCATAATGATGAACATACGCATTTTTCTAAGATTTAAATAGTTATATGTATGTATCCTAATTGGCATGCATACATACAAAGTACTCAGCATAAATCCTTTCTGAATCATTCCAGATAGGAAAGAAATGCTTCTTGCAAGATACACTATTATACAATGGACTTGTTTATAAACAGTAAATAAAAAAGTTTAAAGAAGGCCAGTTTCTAAATAAACTTTAATAAAGCCAGATTTATATACTCCTGACAAAATTTACCCACAAGAAAGAAGTAGATCATGGGTAAATTTAGCTTCACCTCCTGTCATTTAATAAATTTCATTAGAATACGCCATGGATAATGTTTGCAGGTCTTCAGTTTTCAGCTACAGCTACAGTTTCATAAAGGGTTGATATATTTTTATGCATATGTGTGTGTGTGTGTGTGTGTGTGTGTGTGTGTGTGTGTGTGTGTGTGTGTGTGTGTGTGTGCGTGTGTGTATGCATGTGTGTATGTGTGCCCTCATCCTGCAAGGAGCTGCCATTTCATCTATGACTGGCTCCCCACCTTGTGACCATTGCTTGGCAGGATAAGCTTTTGGTCCCCCACAACCCTGAATTTGACAATATGGGTATCATAAAAATGAATAACTTAAGTCTTACAAAGTTTCTTTCACTGTGCAAGTGTAAGGCTTTGTTGTTACAGCATATAAAGCAGATTTGAGAATTAGAAAAAGACAGAAATTATTGCGGAAGATATTAGCATGGGGAAAATTTTCAGTACTATAAGAAGGTGTGGATGACTGGGAATCGACTACCGTATGTAATGGGTTTTAGCTTTTTTTCCTGAACACCCCTCATAACTGTGACAAATCAAGTCATCTTTGGAAGAGTCTTGGGCTGCTGTTAATGTTGACCAGAGGGGCTGTTATCAGTCAGCCACGAAGGGAGTTTGGTCCTATTTTTACTTCATCAGGCTCATACAAGCTGTATATGTACCAACCCAGATAAGGGCCACCTGAATTAAAGGGTGGACTCTAATTGTCTTAAGGCCAGGAAATGGCTTGAAATTTCATGTTATGAGAAAAGGACAGTGCTGTTTTTTTTTTTTTTTGGGGGGGGGGGTTGTATAAACTTGACCTTTCTCAGTGGCAGCCTTGGACACAGTTATGGAGCCCACTGCAATCTGACTGTCTAATTGACTTCCCTCCAGACGGTTCTCACCCCTGTACTGTACTTTGAAGCTTGTAGTATGGGCAGAATGAATGGGATGGGACCAACTTGGGGAGGCTTGATTGCCAGAAGACATGGAAACAAACAGAACAGAAAAATAAATGGATCTCAGTGATATGTGAGCTACTGCACATGACCAGTACAGAAGCTGTTTGGTGGCTGCATGTCTTTAATCCTCATGTCACTTGTGGTCACGCTTAGTCTCTGCATAATGTATGGCATGCCACATACCTGGCTCTTCCAAGAAAGGTGAGCTTGTGGCTTTTTAGTCCTTTCTCCCAGCTGGTTCCAACACCTGGGATATAGTCAAACTTGGGTCTCCTGAGTGACAGTCAGGACTTTATGCCTCTAAGCCACAAAGCCAGCAATGGGATTTAGAAAGTTGTTTTTTTAGATGAGTCTCTAATACGCTTATTCCCTCATAGCTTCTTTGGGTGTTTGCATGTATAGGGGAAATAGTACTATGTTTTAACAGTTTTGTTTTGATAAAATTTCCTCTATTCTTTGCCAAACAAGTGCCACATGATATTTAGCATCTGTCTAAACCCCAATCATCATGTACACATGGGACTTCAGATTAATGCCTCATCTGTGAAATGCAGTAGCAATTCCACCCACCCACCCACCCACTCACAGAATAAGCACTGAAAAAAAGAACTAAAGAAGGACTAAAGCCTACAAACATTTTATCTACGTAGCATCAAATGGAAGTACGAAACCTGTTGAGCTACAGATGCTGTTACTTATATAATGATTTTACTGGAGTATGGAGAAAACACTCTAATAACTTCTCAGACCTTTATAGTGGTTTCATTTAAATAGTACCTGTCCTTAAAGCCTCGAACAACCTTTTGGATGAGAATGACTTTATCTGTTATTGCCTTATCTCTCTCTATCTCCAGCAACATGTCATGGTGATCCTGTTGAGAAAGAAGTAGCAAGTTAATGAAATGTAATAATAAAATACACAGTATTAACTCAGTCGGTAAAACACATGGTTGCATAAGGAACAAACTCTGAGAAATACTAAACAAGACTGGAACTTTGATCAACATATCCTGCTAGTTAAAATATGCAACAACAGGGATAATATAGCACTATAAAATATACATACTTATGCAAAAATGTGTATATAAATACAGATATCAATATGTGAGCTCTATCTATATCTATCATACATACACACACACACACACACACACACACACACACACACACACACACACACACACACGCACACAGGTCTACTTCTGTTTGTCAAAAGGTCATTTTTTTGAAAGACAGAAGTACAACCCCATTTACACGAAAGTGCACATAAATGAAAGTGCACTTTCACAAATAATGGTTCACCGAACCGGTAAAAAAACAAATAAGACACACTGCAAAGGCAGTTTTGCTGAGGGGGCAAGCCCCACTGTACCCCCATCCCACTATTTTATATATACTAACTTCATGATCACCCTACAGTGGTGAAACAGGTATATTTCCTCACCCCCACTGTAGCATGCTTCGGTGCTGCAGTGTCTCTTTTTTGTTTTATTTCCAGTTCGGTGAACTGGTATGCCTGAAAGTGCACTTTAACGTAAATGGGGTTGTACTTCTGTCGTGCAAAAGAACAAACTTTCGATAAACAGAAGTAGACCTGCTGCCTTTGTTGTATGTCATTCACGAAAGTGTATTTTCGTTTAAGTGCACTTTCGCATAAATAGAGTTGTACTTCTGTCTTTCGAAAGAACGAGCTTTCAACAAACGGAAGTAGACCCACACATGGGTCAACTTCTGTCTGTTGAAAGCTCATTCTTTCAAAAGACAGAAGTACATTTACGTGAAAGTACACAAAGAAAAGTGCAATTTTGCGAATACTGGTTCACCAAACCAGAAATAAAAAGAAGACACACTGCAGCACAGAAGCCAGGAAGTAACAATTTGAAAGGGGAAGGTGGGCAGGATGATGAGGGATAATAAAGATCCAGCATTATAATAAGTACATAACTT
Source organism: Protopterus annectens (assembly GCF_019279795.1). Lineage (NCBI taxonomy): Eukaryota > Metazoa > Chordata > Ceratodontiformes > Protopteridae > Protopterus > Protopterus annectens. The sequence goes on along the minus strand of NC_056736.1, from coordinate 720,176,861 downwards.
CCATATTTATTTATTTATTTATTGACATTTGTTAACCGGGCTAGTCCAGCTGGGTCAGAAACCCATTTTCAGTGGAGACTCGAGGAGAAAAGCTCCAGTTATATTTAATAAACATGTTATCAGAGAATACAAGATACATTTAGTTACATTCAGTATATCTTTTACAGAGAAAAACATATCTTACATTATTCCCTCCTTCCACCTCGACTTGATAGGACAGAATCTTCAGCTACCTATATTCTTGGGTGAAATCATGGCAGGATACCCTTGAGTATGGTGGCTCCAAAGGATGATCTGATATATCCAGCTTATAGTGCTTAATAAAAGTACGCATTTTGGCCATGTTGCTACAGCACAGATGTCATCAATTCTGGAGGTTTTTAAAAACAAAAATGGAAGTTGATATGAACTGTCTAGAATATACCCTGGGGATTGGCAACAGAGTTTTATTGTTGATGGAATAAATGTGAGTGATGTGATCTGACACCTGTCTGGACAGAGTAGCCGTAGAGGCACTGGTGCCTAACTAAGCAGAGGAGAAGAAGACAAAAAGTTGGCTAACCTTGTGGAGATCTTTAATATGATAATAATGGAGTTGTCTATAAACATCCAACAAGTGAAGAAAAACTCCTGAATTGGTATGTTTGAAAATATACTGTTAGGTGAATGCTTTGATTCAAGGCTAATTCAGCAGCAACATTAGACAAAAATGAGGGGTTAGTTCTGAGTGAAACTCTGTCTTTGTGGAAAAAAAAACAGATATGGGGGTCTACAGGAGTGAGGCATAATTCATAAATTCTCCTGACAGATGTAAAGTTAGGTCTTTTAAGACTAAATTCAAGTCATGTGGAGGAGAAAAATTATTAATGGTTCCTTTAAGGAGGCCTTTATACATTATATATTTTTATACACATTTTGGGAGGCTAAGTTGACAGAATTGAAGCCTTGGTGAAAGTAGAAGATGGCTGCCAAGTAAACCTTGATACTGAAATAAATGGAGTCAGAGTGAAATGAGGTAATATGGAAAAGCAAGACTGACGGAACTGGGATGGAAAACAGTTCCAGACTTTGCTACAATGTCCAAAGAGAAAACCTCTTCCATTTACTTTTGTACATCTTTCTAGTCATGTCTTGATAGATGGAGAGGATCGAAATGACACTGGAGGAAATTAAATAAATTTTGTCCGTCACTGGAAATGGGAAACCATGTGACTAGTTTCAGAGAAGATATGTCTGGTGAGGCTTGCTGGACAGATAGAATAGCAAATCCAAAAGGAAATTGACCATCTTTGGTGAGATGAGGTCAAACCATGGGGAACCAAATTTGCCTGGGCCAAAAGGGGGCTATAAGGATAATTAAGACCCTGCACAGAGAAGCTTTCTGCAGGAGCCTTGTCATAAGAGGAAGTGGAGGAAAGGCATAAAAGAGTCCAGAAGGCCAAGGGTGGACCAGAACATCCATGGATGTCCATTGCTGGGGAGGGATTAGGGCAAAGCAGCTGCTGCAAGTTGTATTGGCCAGGTATACAAACAGGTCATTGCAAGGTTTGCCCTAGAAGTGGAAAATGAGATGGTAAACCAAGGTTCTATCTGCTTAATTTGGTGGTAGATGTGGATGAAAAGTTCCTTGATCTCCTGGCCAAATTTCCCTAGTAGGATAAACACCATCTTGAGTCTCCACTGAAAAGAGGCCAATAGCCTAGTGGGACTAACCTGGTCAACAAAGAATAAGTAAATAAATAAAATAAAAACATGTTCCTCCTTGCTTATTCATATACCAATACTACCAAAGTGCTGTCCATGTGGACTGAAATCATACTCTGGAGACATAAGCCCTGTAAAGCTTGCAATGCTAAGAGGATAGGCCTCATCTCTAGGACATTTATGTGAAGATGAGGCTTTTTTTGAGACCAGGTTCCTAGGACTGTCCTCCTCTGAAATGACCCTCATAACAGAGAAGAGGCATCTGAAGTGAAAGTAACCAGTGAGAGGGGTAGAAACAAATGGTCATCCTACTATTATAGAGGATGGCTGTGCCCAAGAAAGTAGATGTTGTTTGTAGACTGACAGAATACAAATATGATGACTGAGAAGGTGTAGAAACTGAGAGCATTGGATGCTGAAGATTCACTGCAACACTCTCATGTATGATCTGGCATGAGGGACTAGAGTAATTGTGAACACCATTGTCCCTTATGTAGTTGAAAAACTAGAGAAGCAGGAAGAAAGACCATCTGAAGAAGCTATGAAATGAGGGCTCCAAGAGAGAAAGAGAGAGACAGGGAAAGAAAGCCAGAGAAGTCTGTCATTTAGTAGGTTTGAAATTCTTAACCTTGTATCCAGATAACATCCTATAAACTTGAGACGTTGGGAGGACCCTAGTTTGGATTTTATGAGGTTTACAGAAGTGCCAGAACAGACATAAATGAAACAACTAGTCTCTTTCTGACATACGAGATTCTGTTGTTGAGAGAGCAAGGAGCCAGTCATCTAGGTACTTGGAAACATGGATTCTTTTAAGCCTGTAATGAACTGTTACTACTGATATGCAATTGGTGAACATCCATGTGGCTGTGGTGAGCGTGAATGACAGTGTTTGGAATCAGTAATGATTGGCTAGAAGCTGGATGCAATGCAGAAATGCCTTCTGGATGATGTGCCAATCCTGATGGGGAGGTAAGTATCCTGAAGGCCTATTGAGCACATCTAATCTCCTTCTAGTAAGCAGAGAAGGATTGATTGCACTGTGACCATCAACAACATTTCTACATAATGGTTTAAGCTGTTCAAATTTAATCTGGACCTGAGGTTCTTTGACTTCTTGAGAGCTAAAAAAGAACATGGAATAGATGTCAGATTCTCTCTGCTCTGATTTGGTGGGACCTCTTGGATGGCTGTTTTTAGAAGAGCTTGGAAATCTCCTGATGTGCTTTTTTTTCAGAGTGGTGCAATTGGGAGAGGCTGGAATGACTGTCTGAGAGATGCTATGAATGGAATCATATACCCTCTGGATATGCTGTTCTTTACCAAATTGTCTTATGTAGTGGTCAACCATGATTCCATATGAAGAGACAATCAACTTCTGACTGCCTCCAGAGTGTAGCACTCTGGAAAGCCTTCACGGACATTAAGATAGCTTCCTGGAGGAAGGACTCCTAATCCCCTGATTCTGTGGACACCCTCTCCCTCTAAGATAGCATCCTCTCTGCTATATGGTGCCCCTGTATAAAAAGGAATCAAAGGGAGTACACTGAGGGTTCCTAAACCAGACAGCTTTGGCACCCTTCTGATTTCTAGAGAAGGACCTTTAAGGGGATCTCAAAGTTCACTCCAGTGACAGATATGCATTCATACTTCCTATTCAGTTTTTAGTGTGACCTTGGGTCCAAGTAGCAAGGACCCACAATAAGGTGTGTTTACAAAGGATGCCTTAAAGTTGTCTGCAAAGTCACATAGATGAAACCAGGTGTGGTGGCACATAGCAGTGCCACTGCTTGTTGCTCTAACCACTCCATCTGCTGTATTATGTATCAGTCTTATGAAGAGGTTGGAGACAGACAACATGGTAATCACCTGGGATTTGATCTATTTTTCAGTATCTAGGCTGACACAGTATTCGCCAAGAGTCAAGTGTCTGCTCAGCAAGGTTGCACTGGAACCTTGTCATCAGTAATAAAGTAAACAGAGGGAAAAGGTTTCCAAGACATAGCTATGCTTCTCTATGCAGTCTATTGTCTTGGACTCCATGTTTGTAGGAGTCCACAAAGCTTTCTTCTGAAAATTCACTCTTGGTGGCAGATGACATAAAACACAAGAGAGCCTTTATCCAAATGAATCCTGCTTTTAGACAGGGTAATTTTGTTCCTGTTTTGCAGGGCATACAATCATCAACATCAGGCTCCCACCAAGATCTATCTCTCACAAAGTCAGTCATGTGGTCAGTAGGAGAGACAATCTAGGAAGTAGAGGGGGTAGACTTGGGGTCTATATCATATATTCAAAATTCCAGAATATTGAACACCATATGTTTGAACTTGGAATTTCGAATTTTGACAACATAGAACGCTCAGAATAGCAAATGTTTTCCCAGGGAAATAATTAGCTGTTCTGAGAAACATACACACAACACAAGCACACCAAAATAAATAAACCACACACATACAGTTAACAAAACCAAACCCCACACTAAACCATACATACATTACTAACTATCCACTTACCTTAACCCACACCCTAACCCTAAGGTCCGTAACTATCGCACACATACCCTACAAAACTATACACAAACAAAGCAATTAATACACACACATACAGTTAACAAAACCCAACCCTACCCTACAGCATACATACATTACTAACTATCCACTTATCTTAACCCGCACCCTAACCCTAAGGTCCGTAACTCTCGCACCACAGTGGAGGAAATAGCAAAGCCATGGAATGGCCCACCAAAATCTTGCCCTAGGTAAGATTTTGATGTTCCGGGGCTTCTCTATTTTCATCATTCGATGTTGTGGGTTCGATGTTTTAACATTCAACGTTTTACTTCTTCAGAATTTTGATATAGATCGGAATTTTGATATAGACCCTAGACTTGAATGCCACAGATAACACCTTTCATCTCAGGAAGTGGTGTCAATTGTCAAGTATCCCTCTAATCCATTAATTTCAAAATCTCACCAAATATGGAATCTGAAGTAGAGGACTGTGGGGGGGGGGGGTAACATTCCCATTCACTGAAGTTAGTGTCTGGAGTAAGAGACTATATAGGGAATATATGTGCCTTCTTTTACACATGCACATTTTGGGAACCTGGGAAGAATCTTCCAAAGTTCCCAAAGTGTAATAGACTCCATGGTGAAAGGGGAATTCAAGCCATTCGGAGGTGCTCTGTCTTTTGGATCAAAGATAAGGAATCAAGGACTTAGAAATACCAGTGGCAATGGGTTCAGTGCTGAGGGTCAATCCCCTGCCTGCATGGAAGGACAGGTGATGATCCTTTCAAAGAACTTCAAGGCTGATGTTGAGGCCAATGTCCCTGTGGAAACCCCAGTTGGCACTGACTCCATCTTGTTAGAAGAGAAGGCAGATGGATCAGACAGGGGACCCCTTGATGCCGATGGATCATTCGGCTCACCTACCAACATCTGAACTGATGCATGCAAAAAAATGGGCTCAGATTCAATGGCAAAAAGTGTAACATTGTAACATTTGGTAAGCACTATCTAGCTCTAACTTATAGCATAGATAACACATCACTTCAATATGAAAGGTCGTGACGGATCTAGGTACTTGGGTGGCTAGCTCCCTTGTGATTGACCATCATGTTGCAGTGGTAGTTAGGAAATCCTTTTAACTGTCACAGCTCATAACAAAAGGTATTTCTTGTAGATCAAAAGAAGTCTTCACCTCCTTGTACTCCACAATGACAAGAACCATCATTTAGTACATTTCCTTTTGGATGTACCTTACAAAGAAAAAGAGCAATTAGAAAGAACCAGAGGTTTGTAAATTAAAAGATCATGGGCTAAAAAGACCTGAACTACCAAGAACTGGAGGCATTCTCCATACTGTTTCATATCTAATCATTAGAGACAATCTGTGTCTTGTTTATAGGGCTATAAGGGATCCAGTAGTCCAAGAACTGCTATACCACCATAAATCAAACAGTCCAGCTAATACTAGGACCAGAGATCTAAATTTACTCTAACAAATAAATAAAACAAGGTGAAGGGATAGATTTGTTGATCAGCACCTACCTCTTCTCTGGAACAAACGTTATCTCCGAGGTAAGCAGCGTGACACACTGTCTACCTTTAAAAGGAGCTGGACAAATGGATGAGTATTTATAAATTCAACCTTGACATGATAAGCCTGGCCCTCCTTAAAAAGGGAGATGTGGCCTAACAGTCGGTACCGGAAGGTGGAAATGACCGCTTGCCACAGCTGCCTTGCAACGCCAATGATCCTATAAATGCTGAATGACACCAAGCAGGTCCATGCTGAGGACACAGCCAAGGGTTCAGCATTGATGGTTCAGTGCACAGAACAACTGGTAGAGATGGGATCAGTACTGAGTGAATTAGATGCAACATTTGGATGGATAGATTAGCTCCAACCAGTGCTGAAAGGGAATTCACCAGAATGGTTGCTGGCTCTGAGGCTACCAGCACCAAGACAAGTATCAGGGAAGACGTAGAAGTAACAGGAGTCCTTGGCCCAACCAATCCACTCTAGAAACAAAAGAGGATAAGATTATTACTATATCTGGGCCTTAGCAAAGGCTGTCATCATTTGATCTCAGTCTATGTCCAGACCTGTTAGACCTAAAGGAAAAGTTAGAGGGGGGATGGGAGCTGAAGAACGTCAAGAGCTCCCTCATGAAGGAACAGCTGCCAGTAGATTCCCTTCTGTGCAACATGGGCATGACGATGGACTTGGTATGAGGGCTGCCAGAACTAAAGCTGGACACAAGGATGGTTCTGAACAGATCAGAGTCAAAGCCCCTTGATAGAGAGAAAGAAGGTATTTTTCTTTTCAGGAAAGGAGCAGAAGATGACTTCTGGGGTTTTCCCTTTTTCTTTCCTTCTCTGTCTGTCTGTCTGTCTGTCTGTATCTCTCTTTCTTTTTTCATTTTCTTTACTTTTCTTTCTCTTCTTCTTTCCTTTTCGAACGATCTGAAGCTAAAAATGTTCTTCTGGAGAAGCCTGTTACAGTGCTCTACACGAGAATAAGTCAAAAGGTTTTGCAAATATCTGGCAAGGACTGTAGATGTTCTGGTCCCAGGTACACAACATACAAGTCATGTGTGTCCTGAGTGGATTTTATCACTACATTGGGCACACTTTTTAAAGCCTGAAGCTTTGTCCACTAGGCTTTAAATGGTACATACATAACAAGAAAACACTTTACAACACAAAAAACACTAACGTATTGAAATACAGAAAACAAGTAATAATAGCACTACAACATACTAAGCACTAACAAACAAAGAAAAAGGGGAGAAATAAGGAAGATTAGGCATTTGCCTAATTAAGGGAGCAATGGAGGAGAGCAGCAGAGTTTTTATTATTGAATAACTATATCAAATAAAGGGAAAACTAATTAAAATATGGGAAATAAACTGACTAAACGTCAGCAAAAATCTGCAAGTGGTAACATTTATTTGAAATGCAAAAAAAGAGCTCTTCAGCTCACATTTGTAACTGAATGGTGGAAAACAACATCTGAGCAGCTGGGAGGATACAGGTTCACTATGGGAGAAGGAAAAGGCATGAGCTCTGGAGTGCACTGAAGTAGCTGCTGGCTTGATTCTGCCTTGAGGGCAGATAACCCATCAGCCAAGGTAGATGGAGAGGATATCATAAAATCAAGCCGTTTATTAGACTACATCAAGAAAGAACTAAAGACGACACTGGATGATTATCCTTTATACCACAAATATCCTGCTGCTGAAAGGGGAGAAAGTCTAACAAGCCTAGGGGAGAAGGTGAGAGATCTGGTATTCAGACCAGCCTCCAATAGGGTTGCCACCTTTTAATCGGGCCAAAGTGGGATATGGGGGTGTGGCCATTATGACAGTGGTAACACCCTCTACCATGACATCACCACAGGCGTGGTGACAGAGATGCAGTTATAGGTACAACAGCTGGCTGGCTGCTGGGGTGGCTAGCTGGCTGCCTGGAGTAGCTAGCTGGATGGGAGTAGCCAGATGAATGGCTGGTCACTGCAGTGGTTAGCTGACTGGCTGCTGGAGTGGCTAGATGGATGGATGGATTGATGGCTGCACTGATGCATGAATGGTTGGCTGGATGTACAACTCTCAACTGTACAGATTTTTACAGAATATCCAGATTTTTGCCTCATATTTCTGTTCTGTTTCTAATAGAATTGGCTCTGTTGCTGGCTAGCTTGCTTAGCTGTTTGCTGGCTAACTCGGCTGTTTAAAAAAAAAATGTCACTGCTACTTTTCGTAGCTGCTGTAGAAGCGGTAAAACAAACTGCTCTACAGCCGCGATCTTTGTAGGGCTCTTCCTGCCCCAGTCCCCACCCCTCTCATAAATTGCAGCCAATTGCTGCACAATTTAAAGCACCCGGACGTAACAGGGAACAGCTCTACCTGCAGGTCCAGGTTGCTGACGTAACTGAATTGCCATGAAAAAGCCAGAAGTAATTGCGACGTTTCAACAGTAATTCAGTGCGATTGCAAAATCGGGACTTTTCAGGTCCCACTGCTTGATACAGTGGGCAACGGGATAAGGTAGCTTAACCCATGAGTGTCCTACTGACAACGGGATGGGTGGCAACCATAGCCTCCAAGTTCTTGCAGATATTAAATTGCAAGAATCAGTACTGCAGCAATGAACTATGAAGAAACTACAGTTATGGAGTAAACGTACCATAATAGTAGATGTCCTGCTAGATCACTGTTGCACTAGCCCTAGCTATTTGGGTTAAATCCATGCATAGGATATGACCACCAGCTAGCTTTTAAAGCTTTAGGGTAACTTTTAAGCACACAAACTGCAAGTAGTTTGAGCACAGCCATATAAAAAGATAGTTTGGCTGCCAAAAACTTAAGTGCTTTCTTGCCTCAAGAATGGAGGCTGTAGCCATGAAAAGAAAAATGCTAGGAAAGGAACAATCAAACAAAAAACAGTGTAATTATGTTCATATGGGTATATATATTTACACTTTGACAACACATCGAAAAGTCCAAGGAAGAGAATGGCTAGAGTAACAGCGATCTATATTAACATGTACTGTTATGGAAAGTTTAATAACTGGGGGCGGAGCCTAGATGGCTAACTGTGAGCAGAGAATTTTGAGAGAGTCATAAACTAGTATAATAATATGAGAAAATATTATTTTCAAGTTTAAAACATCAGAAATCTATAGATAAGCTACTAAACTACATAAATATCAATTTTGGTGGAGATATACAAAAATTTTCCTGTCAAGTAACTTTGAGATGTATTGAGTCACCGAATATGAACAACTCAAAGAATTCTCATCCAGATGCTGCTTTGAAAAAAGAACTGCAATTGATGACATCAACCTTACAGGAACTATCTTTGAAGATGGGTGGCTTTAAAAGTGACTTAGAAAACCTCAAATTAAATTCTCAAAAACAGACTGATACTCTTAAGGAACTATTACAGCAACACTATACAAAAATAACAAATATAGAGACTTCTCTAAATGACATTGAAAGAAGACTCAAAGAGGAAGAATTCCGAAAGGAATTTCTACTTAAACAGAATACATGGCTGCTTAACAAAATAGATGACTTAGAAAACAGGGAAAGGAGAAACAACATAATGATCTTTGGTCTGCCTGAAAACACTGAAGGAGAAGACATTATTTCATTCTTAACAACCAGGATTCCTGAATTTTTAGACTTGAAAGACAGACTTTCATTTGAAATTGAAAGGGCGCATACAGCACTGAGGAAACTTGCTTCTAGCTTAACAAATACGCTGCCTAAATCCATAGTTATAAAATTTCTTTCATTTTTAGACAAGCAACTAATATTAAAATCTGCTTGGAGGAAATCACCCTTAAAATACAATCAAAGCCTGGAAAGGTTTGACAATGATTATTCTTCCAGAATACTAAAACAAAGGAAAAAAGTCTGTCCAATAATAAAACTGCTGAAACAAAACAACATTAAAGCACAGCTGGCCTTTCCTGCCAAGATAAAATACTTTTTGCCAATGAGATGAGAACCTTTAATGACTTAAAAGAAGCTACTATATTCATCAAACACAACAGCATAGTGTCTATCCCAGAAGAAATGGAATGGATGGCCCCTACTCCTAAAAGAATAAAAGAAACAAATCCTTGGACTGATGCTAGAAAGAAGAAACAAAAATCTGATTCCAAGATAGATGTCCCAGAAAAATAACTCTTACAACTACATCTCTCAAAGTATTAACTGATATGGTACATCGCTTGTCATCTGTTTTTATTTAAAAAAGGAGCATTTCTTAAACAACTGAGAAATAGTAATGATTTATTCAGAAGGTTCAAAGAGGCCAATAATTCTTCACAACGGTAGGTCAAGATGGGTTACTATTTACATTATATATAAGCCAAACAAAGCAACATATAATACAAACATAGATGTTTCTATTCCCCTACTTGAACTCAGTGAATACTTATCTTGTTAATTTTTCATTGATTTTACTTATAATAATTTAAGTACTTAATTAACTACTTCAACAAGGTACCATTCATTAGAGTTCGGACTCAAATGTAACAAATTAACATCATATATAATTGCAGTAACAGTAAAGTGTTTTGAAAAAAAATGCTGTCATGGAGACTAATGCCTTCTTCAGTTAAAGTATGATTTAGAAATGTCATGTATATCCTGGTTAAATAACAATAGCAAGCTCTTAGTACAAATGTCATCATTATTCTGTCTAACTATAGTTAATATGAATTATGACCGGTATCACAGCTTTGAGTGATGTTTGATTAAGCCTGACATGGTGTTTGTGGATGCAGCTCTGTCTGGCAGCTGTTGTATGTTTACGTTTTTGTCTTCGGGAAGATGTGGGTTGCGGCTTGTGATCGAGGTTTACTGATGCTTGTGTATTAGGGAGAGGCATTTGGTGTTTTAGCCTGGATCCAGGAGAAGGGGGTGGATAAAACTGTGATTTGGGATATTTTGGAAGAGAATAGTTTGGTTACACATCTGCTGAATGAGAGATGGGAAGGCTGGAAGAATGTGATATCTCTTGTGGCAGCTTGTTGGGAGTTTTTTTTTTTTTTAATCTGTTTGCTCTCCATTCATTTTTCTGGCTGCTGGCTCACAGAAAGGGAGAGAATTTAGGCTTGAAGTTGTAGTGAAGTGAAGCTTTGCTTCAGATGCATCGCGACACTCTGGTATACAGTACACAGACACACTAACAGAAACAGATGCTCCCAGGTTGCTATGGTAATGGAGACAGAGTGACAGTAATGTTTAAAGGCTCTGAGGAGCCTCTGAGGTGATTCTTGGCAATGAAGTTTTTGGTTTTTAAAAAAAAAGAAAAAAATATAATAAAAAAGCTGTTTTAAACCACATGTACAAATACTGATGGTCTCCCAACACTTCGTTTAGCTCATTAAGTTGATTCTTGATAAAAAAAATAAAATAAATAATAATAAGCTCAATTTTATATTTAAAATGTATTTTTGTCCAAACACATTAAGGACTTTCATAAGAGTGGAAGTCTGAGTTATTGTGAAAGACTAAGAGCATTTGGTCTTGTGCAGAACCCTTTGCAGTGGTCTGGGAGGTGAGCTTGCTCAGACATGTTGGGCATATGGGGATAGCTGATTCTAGGGGTGTTTGGGGTTGCCAGGAAGTGATAGAGAGTCATTAGATTTCCTTTGTGGAAATATCTGTGGGAATGGAAGGTGTGTTGAGTGGTTCACTGGCAGAGTGGCCACTGCATGGAACAGGCTGGTAAAATGGAACAGGACAAATATTGGTTTGGATATTTTAAGAACAGCCTGGAAACACACCACATGAACTAGTGAATGGTATTCTGGCAAAACTGGATGGGCACTGCTACGCGTGCTTGAAGTACTGATATGTGTGTATGTAAGGATGGAAATATAATTATAACAACTAAAAAAATGGAAGGGTCTCATACTTTAATGTCTATGGACTGTATAAACATGCTTGGAAGGAGCTAATAATAAGAATAAGCATTACAGCTTGTGGTCTCTCAAATAACTAAACAACAGTCAAAAAAAACCACACACACACTATAGTTATGTTCATAGGTAATGTATGATTTTAGTAAATCTAAACATAAAATATATAATCGTCATACAAGATGAAGCAGTCTGCTGAATTTAGATATTAAAGACAGGTTTAATAACATGGGCTTGTGTATAATAATGTTACTGTCTTAACTTGCCATAAATTACATACACTACATTGAACATCAAGAGGTAGCATGATGATTTTCTTATATAAGTAAATGTGCATAACAAATCATGTAATTGCTTTAACTTGAACTGTCATTTTTTAACCCATCTTGATCATATATAATACTTAAATGGTTACCAAGGTAACTAATGTTTTATACATGACATCAAACTGACAAAGTTGTTCAAGGGAAATAATAGAAGCCTGAACTAGGAATGTCACAAAATTTAACAATCATATTCTGAACAAATATTATTAAATTGACAATAGAAACTCAGTTTAATAACATGGGCTTGTGTATAATAACACTACTGTTTTAACTTGTCCTAAATGACATACAGTATACTGAACATCAAGGGGAAACATGATGATTTTCTCATATAAGTAAATGTGCATAACAAGTCGTATAATTGCTTTAACTTGAATTGTGGTTTTGTAACCCATCTTGACCATACATATTACTTGGTCTGTTGCCAAGGTAACTAATGTTTTACACATGACATCAAACTGACATAGTTGTTCAAGGGAAACAATAGAAGCCTGAACTAGGAATGTCACAGAATGGTAACAATCACATTCTGAACAAATAGTGTTAAATTGACAATAATCACTCAGTTTAACCTTTGGTGATTATACAAAATAGAATGTTGCCATTTAAATCTAAAAAGTTTCAGTATGTGCCATAAAATGGCAATTTATAAATATGGAAAAGGAATTTGTAACCACTAATCACAATAAGTGAATTTTTTGTTTTTAACCTATAATTTCACTCATTTTATAATAAGAAATGACAGATATGAAAATCCTTATGTGTAGGAAATGGGGAGAAGAGGGATGCACTGATAATTAAAATGCACTAACTTTCATCAATGTTCACAATCTAAGTTAGCAACAAACAAAGTGATTACTTAAATGCAGAGTGTAAGTGAACATTTTTTCAACTCACTTGAAATCGAAATATATTCATTTAACCCTGGTGGGTTTGTTGCAACTAAACTAACCTAATCTAATTACACTTTAAAGTATATGTTAGAAAAATATATAGAATGTACATGCTTAGTGCATTAAGCATTCAAAGTTTGAAAAGGATTAATACATTTATTCTGTTCAAACTGCATGAATCTGCACAGCTATTAGAAAATAATAAGAAGCATTTCATTTCTGCTAATGTCATGAGACCTAACAAAGAGGCATTTCATTTCTGCTAATGTCATGAGACCTAACAAAGACACATTTCATCTCTGCTAATGTCATGAGACCTAACAAAGAGACATTTCATTTCTGCTAATGCCATGAGACCTAACAAAGAGGCATTTCATCTCTGCTAATGTCATGAGACTTAACAAAGAAGTATTTCATTTCTGCTTATGCTATGAAAGCATGCAGCTGTTAGAAACTGTGATAAAGAGAACAATAGATGCTTGAAAGTATAAACCACAGTCAGCATTACTTGTACTGAAGTTAGAAAAGTACCTTGAAACTAGACAAAGTGTAGCACATGTATTAGAACAGTACAATTGAAAAATTGAAATGTTAAGGAGGGCTAAATATAAGCCCAAGGCTAGGTTGTTTTTCAAAATGTTTTTGTAGAAAGACAAATAAGCTGACTATGTCAGCAATAAATCTGATAACATTTTCTGTGAAACATACAGAAAGCTGTGTCTGATTATGTCAGAAATAGAATGGTAACTTTTTCTGTGTGACATGAAGGGAACTGTATAAGAATAACATACTGATCACCAGAAAGTTAGACAAACCTTGTGCCTACATGCTTTGTCTCCTTGCTGCAAGTAATAAAGGATGCCTTGCTTGAACCTAACGTGCATTGGTCTTTGAAGTTTTTTTCCTTTTACAGTATATGAAGCATCTATTACATTTGGTATTGTGGCTGCAACATTTAGTTACTGTTGCTTTATTTCTGTTTGGTATGTTTAATTGCTTGATAGGTTTTACTAGAAGTTTTTATATGGGTGTGTCTTTGCATTGTATTTAAATTTGTTTTTTACTATTTGTCTTGGTTCTGAGGATGTCTTAATGCAGTCCCTGGGAATGAAAAAACATCTGCCTTCCAGGTCTGTTTGCAAAGAATCCTGGAGCAGAATTTCATTAACTGTTTTGAAAGGAGGCAAACAGATCTATTTGAAGTGTTTACCACAGTTGAATACATTTCTGGAAGACCCCTAGGTGTAGTTTCCATTTGGTCCTTCTCAGCTTGTCTGCTACAATGTCATGCAATGACTGGATGTATGAAGCCTGAAGAGTCAACCTGAGCTGTGGTGCTCCTACTGGATATATTTGCGACAGCAATTTTAAATTTCTATTGATTGGCTGATGAATTTAATCTTAACTTTATGATTGGTTACACATCCTTTAAAATATTTTACTTTCTGTTTTTTTTAGTCACTCAAAGGAATGGGTTATGTACTATTATTTTAACCAATTGAAGCCTATGTACACTAAGATCTGATGAAGGTGAGTATCGCCGAAAACACTTATCTTATTTAGGCCTGTTCATTATTTTTGTTTTTAGTTTGTTTGTTTAATGTTTTATATCTATTGATTAAATTTCATTTCACTTATTTCATTGCCTCAACAGTTTTATTAACCATTTATCTTAGCCTTGGTGTCATATTCAGGATTTTTTACGTTCTGTATTACTCTGACCTGAATCGTCTTTAGCGTAAGTTGGATTGAATTTTTGAATTTCCTGAAAAAGGACCCTGAAAAGGAAGGAAAGTTTTTACTAAACTTTGAAAAGAATGGATAAAAAATAAACCCATTGAATCAGTTCTCTCTTTCATCAACATTACCTATCACTATCTTTTCCATTCCTGTACTTGAATCATTATACCCCTAACAGCTTTCCCTACTTCACTTGAATTAATACACCCCCTCTTAAACAAAACTTTTCATCTTTCTCTTACTTAAATATAGCTACTCATCTTTCTCTTTTACTAACTGCCCTGCCCCTCTTTTGCATCCCCTATATAACCCAAGTTACGCACCTTTCAGGTACACCAATTTGGAACAGGCAGCCTTGATAGAACTAATCCTATAATCCTATACCTTGCTGTCTCACTCTCATATGCTGGGGTCTATATTAGAACATCGAAGTTTCAAAACTTCGAATGTTCTAATATCGAACCCTGTTCAGCGAAAGCTGAAAACATTGAACATACAGAACAGCGAATTTTTTCCTAGGGAAGAAATTTGCTGTTCCAAAACACATACACACAACACAAGCACACCAAATAAACAGCAATCCACGCACATACACCTAAAATCTTACACCTAACCCTACACTAAATTATACACACACCACTAACTATCCACTTACCTTAACCCAAACCCTAACCTTATGGTCCGTCACTATCACACACTCAGCTCACCCGCGCCCTAACCCTAACTCACCTACCCTGCCCTAACCCTCACGTCCATACAGTCACACACTTACCTGACCCATGCCCTAACCCTAACTCACCTAACCCGCCCTAACCCTCACATCAACACAATCGCACACATACCTAATCTGCACCCTAACCCTAACTCACCTAACCTGCCCTAACCCTCACGTCCATACAATCGCACACATACCTAACCTGCACCCTAACCCTAACTACTCTAACACGCACTCAATCGCACACTTACCTGAACCCGACCCGTAACTTTCCACCACAGCGCTGAAAATACTGAAGCAACAGAAACGGACAACCAAATTCTTTCCCTAGGAAAAAATTTAATTTTCTGTTGCTTCGATATTTTCAGCTTTCACTGAATAGGGTTTGATATCAGAACATTTGAAGTTTTGAAACTTCATTGTTCTAATATAGACCCGCTGTTACCACTATCCTTGTATATCCTTGTATATAATACTAATATCTCCCTTTCCACATAATGTTATAACTTACTTCTCAACTATACTCTTTATTATATCTCTTGAACTGTTTACAAATCTTTCTGTACTGAAATGTAAGAATGCTAAACTTCTTTACAAAGTGTACCCTTCTACAGTATAAATCCATTTACTTCCTGCAAGATTTTAGAGCTACCACAACTGTATAGACATATATTGATATAAATACTTTACCGTATATACCTGTCTTGTAATTATGCTTGCTTTCTTTACAGAAATTTAACTGCCGTTTTTTTTTTTTTTTTTTTTTTTTTTTGAGAATTGTCTGAAATTTACTTGTTAATATAAATGTTCCCGGACCTCTGTTGAAAATGGGCCCTCTCCAGTCAGGCTTTCCCTGTCAACAAAGGCAAATAAATAAATTGTTCAGGAGAATTTTAAATGTCAGCTTTTACATCATTTGGTAAGTTTTGAGAATGTAAGCAAGCAAATCTTCTCATAACTGAACTAGTAGCAGTTGCTCTGGGTACGTCATCATCAGAGTCATGAAAGCACTTTGATACTTATATAGTTACCTGAGAAGCAGACATAATTAAGGAATTTAAAGACATTTTTAACTCCTGAAGAAGAAAGGTTAACTGTTAACCGTCTCATGTTTTCAAAAGAAACTAGTAACAATTTTAACACATGAGCCTAGCAGCTCAAAGGAACTGATTTGGGATTAGCACACACAAACATATGTGTCTAAGGTACTTTATATAAACTGTCAGATGTTTTGGGGATAGGGGTTGACTGTCAGTCATACTGCAAGCTATCAAGAAGGCATCCTCTAAGGCAGACAAAAACAGGATAAACAACTTTAAGCTGTGGAAAATCCAGTTGTAACAAATCATAGTACTTTTGCTGGGAGATAGGTATTTCATTCTGTTCCCACTGAAGTAAATCTTTCATTTTGTTTACAGTCTCAGGGAAATGTAATTCTTCTAAAGAGAAAGCTAAAAAATATTTTCCAAAAATCATAATCTTCAGCTTGAAGAGAATTAACTGAAGAATCAGTCCCTCTCCCCTCCTCTCCCTGCTCATCATTGTCTTACTGTGAAGGAAATCTTTTACTTTTTCTATCAGAAAGCAGTGAGGAAACAGGATTTAACAAATTAAAATTAGAGTAATCCCTTAACAAATCCAAGCAAATATTCCCTGTACATAGTTAAAGATACCACAAAAGCAGCATTTTTAAGTTTCTGGCTTTTCTTTCTTTCTGAGGGATTCTGTGGAAAGGGGCCGACCAACGACAGGTGTGCTAGCAGTATACCTTCACTCGCTCCTTCTCCTGAGACCAGCAAGAGTCATTACAGCTTCATACCTTCATAGGTATTTACTAGGCTAACAACCACAGGGGCCTTTTTAAGCCTAGCCATGCATCCTAAATCTCTGACAAATTCTGGTACCCTTGATATGTGTAAGCAGGGACTTGAAGGTGAAAGTTTTACAAGCAGGAACCTGGGAGATAAACCATTTACAGGTTGCCTCTGTCCATTAGAGACATAGGTGTCAAACCAGGGATAAATGTTATGTTCCCCATCCAGTTGTCCAAGTTACTCTTCAATTGGGTTAGGGAGGAACTCTGCTTCACATGGACGGGGAGCCTATCCAGAGAAGGGGTAGTCTCTAGGATACATACCTGTCCCTCCAAAAGGTCCTATTTATAATCACAGGCAAGGTTTAAGTCTTTAGAATGGGTAATTCTGGTGCTGTTTGTTTTGTGGATATGATTCTGTCTTGCTGAGTGAGGGCAACCCTGCAGCCACAAAGGATGTGGCAATCTCCCAGTCATTAAGGGCTTCCTGAGAAGCTACAACAGAGTGATCAGGAATAAATGATGACAGATCCAAGGAGCCAGCTTTAGCCACAGAAGAGTGTTTGAAGTAATGATGGAGCCAGCCATTCATCTAAAGATGCCCTTAGTTGCTTTTTCCTTCCTGCAGACAGACAAAGCAAGAAGCATGGAGATGAACAGTTGCTTCATGTTTAAGCTGGGAAGAAAGCCTCACAAGCAGGTAGTGGACCCTGCATGAGTCAGTAAACCTTATGATAGAAGAATGAAGGCAAGGATGTAAAATTTTCCGTGACAGTACCCAAAAGTATCATACCTTGCCCCACACACTTATTCAACACAAAGATGTAGAAAATAACACTAACAAACAGACTTTTAGTTTTCTTTCACAAAAGAAAAACAGCAGTAGAATTGCCTTCAGTGAACATGGCAGTCCATTTTCAGGCATTTCCTAACATAAAATTAAAATATTCAAAGAAAAAACATATTTTTTCTCAGGAAAAAGATATATTGTGAGGATTTCGCCAGAAGAGTTCTTTATCTGCCCAACCTTGAAAGGATCGCTATCCAACTGACATTTCCACAAACAGAGGCAGAGAACTTCAGCGGCAAGAAAGTTTTGAAGCTTTTTGCACTCAAATTGCCTTTCATAAGGTTCTACTTGAGCCACTAGAAGTCTGGGCACATGGAAGATACTCACAAGCTTTGAAAACTGGTTAGTGGTCATATCCTAGGCAAGGATATAAGCCAATAGCTTTGTTTACTGCAGAAGTGGTAAGAATGCTGAACATCATAATTTGTTTTCATAGAAATTCACTGTAAGATTGGGAGGGGTTACCAACTCCATTTTATCCCCCAAGATAATCTCTGCTGGTGTGTACTGTCAAAATTCTCTAGATGAAGTATTTTTTTTAATGGACCCTTGATTTCTCTTCATGTCATCTATTTTATTCTGTTCTGATATTTCACATTTGTACATAATGCGCACCATTGTCTACCATGCAGTATGAACATTACTTCACGATTATTTGCTTATTTGCAATGTACAATGTACTACACTTCTCTTTTGTGTTTTGTATAACAGGACTTGCTTACAATTCTGCACATGATGCATTTATTACCATCTAGCTAGCTATAGCTAGACGGATCTACTTCAGAAGGTCGAGACCATATGATCGACTTTCTGAAAAGTCAAACAATGGAAAACAACAAAAATCTATATTTTGTAGGTGGGCCAACCCCCTTGCGTTCCCCACACCCCCTGCATATTATATATACTAACTCTGAGATCACACTACAGTGGGGAAGAAGGTAAATTTCCAGATACCAACTGAAGGGCGATCTCCATTCAAAAGCTTCAACATTTTGGAAAGTTGATGATATGGTCTCGACCACATGACATTTTACTTTCTGTTGACTCGCTCTTATGAACAAACCCAGCTAGTCAGATAGACAGATAGATAAAGTAAATTTATTAACTGAACATGTAGTCTCCCTCTAACTTTGAAGAAAGCAGTGGCTGTTCTCCAGATCTGTTTATAACGTAGGTTCATAGGTGTGTACTAGGCTAATGCCCCTGGAGCCTTTACAAGCCTAGCACAAAAAAATGCCCAGGCACCATGCCACCCAATGTTAGTTCACAGTGCCCCTATCCAGTAGGGCAATTGGAGTGATCCCTGGGGTGAACTTTTTGTTACCCATCCACTTGTCAAGATTTCTCTTGAAGAGGGCCAGCAAGGTGCTCTGCTTGACATGAATGGGAAGCTTATTCCAGAGTATGGGCAGTCTTTGGGAGATGAACCTGTCCGTCCAGCATGTTCTGCTAATTGTGGTAATGAGGTTGTGATCTCTGGAGTGTGTGGCATGGGCAGATTGGGATTTCTTTAGGTGTAGCATTTCAAGTAGGGCTAGGTTGGACATGGCTTTGTAAGTCAAGCAGAGATTACCTCTAAGTAGACGATAAGAGACTGAGAACATCTAAAGTTTCTTGAGTCTGTCCGTGTAGATATGTGTTTAAGGCCTAGGATACTTTTTGTGAGGTACTTTTGTGGCCTCTCCAGCTGTTGTAGGTGTCTGGTCAGGTACATGCCAAAAGGGGCATTATATTCGATGATTGGTCTAATGAGGGATTAGTAGAGAGGGATGATGACCTCTTTCTTCCTGGATGCAAACCCTTTGGTTATAAGATGTGCCACGTAGAAGGACTTTCTGACCACAGTGGCAATGTGGTGGTCGAAGATGAGGTGGCTGTCAACCTGAGTGCCCAGATCATGCATTTTTTGGCATTAAGCTTCAGGCCATGGTTCCGACACCAGTCATTGGTCTCAGAGACGCCCTTTTGTAGGATGTCTGCATCACATGGGGAGTTGATAATGACTCCTAGTTTGTAGTCATCAGTGAACTTGGTCAGCCAGAGTCCTTCTGTGTTGGTCTGGACTTCTGAGAAGTAGATGCCAAACAGGAGAGGGCCCAGGACCGAGCCCTGTGGGACCCCACTCATGACTGGTCAACAGTTTGACTTGGAATCTGCAACTTTCACAATGTGGGTCCTGTCTGTGAGCCAAATTGCAACCCACCTAGTGATGTAAGGATTGACACCTTGCTTGGTGAGTTTATCAATGATACCTGAGTGGGAAATGGTATCCAATGCCTTGGCCAGGTCAACATAGGCTGTATGTACTGCCTTACCCTCATCCACAGCCTTGGAGACTGCCTCAAAGAAGTCAACCAGGTTCAGCAGGCAGGATATCCCCTTAACAAAGACAAACAGTGTGGGGTCAACAGTTTGGAGATTGCCTATATCTTTGTTAAGTAGGTCCATGATGATGCGCTCCATAGTTTTGCATACCAGACTCATCAGGCTAATGGGGGAATAGTTCCCAGGGTCTGTAGTTGGTCCCCCTTTATGGAGTGGGACAACTGTAGCAGTGCACTATTCGTTCGGGACATAGCCTGAGGTAAGGTTGTGATTGAACAGGGCACAGAGACGTGGTGCCATTTCATTTTGTCACTCATGTAGGACAAAGCCAGGGATATTATCAGGTCCCATAGATGCTGTATTCTTGGCTTTGGACAATGTGGCTTTGACCTGTGCTGCAGAAATGGTGGGTACCAAGCCTTCTTCTGGTATTGTGATAGGGCCCTTGGGGGAGAGAGGAGTAACGTTAGCACTGAATCTGTCGGCCAGTATGTTGGCCATATCTGTTGGCTCAGTATAGGAGGTGCCATTGTGCAATAACTCAGAGCAAATCTGGGTATTGCCTTGGAGGTTTTTGATATAGCTACAGAATGCTTTGTCGTTGTTTTTGGTGTCAACTGCAATTTTGCCTTCACAGCTGGCTTTAGAGGATTTGATAAGAGGTCTCAGCTTTTTGTTGAGACTGATAAGGGAGGTTTTCCAGTCTTGTGGCTTCATTTTTTTTCTGCAACAGTTTCTTCCTTCTGTTGTAGAGTTTATTGATGGCTGGGGACAACCAGATTGGCTTCCTTTTTTTGGAGGAGAGCATCTTAATTCTATTTGGTATGGCAAGGTCCATGCATTTGTGTACGTGCTTATACAGTATGTTGGTGTATGATTCGGCAGTCATGCAGCTATTTTCCATTGGCGTGGGTGCTGAGACGTTAGCTACCTCTGTTTTTAGGAGCCCAAAGTCAGCTTTAGAGAAGCTTTTTAGGGTTGTCACCTTAGTGGGGGTTGTAGGTGAGATGGAAATTTCCATGGTGATCAGTTTGTGGTCGGATTTAATCAGGGAGGAATTGACTATAGGTGTGGAGCAACGGTCTCCCATGTTGGTGATAACCAGGTCGAGGATGTTGCTTCCTCTAGTGGGGGTCAGAATGAGCTGGTCCAGGGCAATTGGAACTGATAAATTCCAGAAAGCATTGTGCCTGTACATTGGTATTTGAATAGTTTTCCCAGTTGATGGAAAGGTATTTGAAGTCACCCAGTATGAGAGTATTGGGTTGGACCTTGATAGATTCCAGGGTGCTTAGGAACTTGGAGTGAGAATCTAGGGACATGTTTGGGGTTCTGTATCAGGCTATGACTTGTATCGCTGTCTTACCGAGTGTTAGTTGTACCTGAAGTATCTCGGATGCATTATTCTGGGCTACCAGTCTAGAGGTGTGCATATCCTTTAAGAATATGGATATACCAGTATACAAACAAGTAGCAAATTGACCTATAATACTGTAGTAAGTTGAGAAATGAATGAAGATAAACATCTGTTCTTACATTTCTCTTTGTGGTGTACCAACACAAATCTTTCAGGCTTTGTTCAAATGGCCAAAATATTGTTACCAAAATTATTCATAGGAAATGGAGACATTAAGTATGGTCAGAGGTTTTGTACTACATTCTACATTCTAAGGGGGACAACATCTTGCATTAATAAATCAGGTTTGGTTTCTACAGGCAGCATCTTACCTTTAGGAATATCTTGGTCTTCCCAATTTGCCAGTCATCATCTTTTCCCAAAACTGCTTCTGCTATTCTCTCGCATGTTCCACGTAGGTCTCCCTGAAAAAAAAAGTAGAGGGAATGTTTAAACAGAAAGGTGAACATCAGAAGGAGAGTAATGTGCATATACATTCCAGAAATATTTTGTTTATGCACTCAAGTCAAGGTATCAGCATTTTTGGCAAAGCTTTGAAGGAATCTATCAACATGGAAAATGCAAACTCCACCAAAGCAGGCAGTTAATGACACCTGTAGTCTGTACATCTACACAGAAAGTACAGGAGGCTCACAGCAAATCCCAGAAATCTCATAGAACTCAGTATTTTTTATTTTTGTCTTATTTTCAGAATGTTTATGAGAACATTGTAGAATAAAGTTAAACTTGTTTTTATATGCATTCTGGGAGTAGACAAATTTGTGATCATATGGTATATAAATGGCACTGATGGACTTCCAGATCATGTTAGATGGGTTTCAAAGTCAAAGGATTGTTATTTACAACCGCTGCCACCACTGCACCTTTAAAATACTTAACTGTAATTGGTGCATTTTGAAATCAGTGAGGGAGGAGGAGCATGTTTAGACAGTGAAGGAATTATCACTGGATATCAGGATATAATAGAACTGGTTATCTGGTACATCCCCACTATGGGAAAACACAGTGAAATGATAGGCATACAATACGAGGGTCTGAAGTTATTTAGTTTTGTAAATATGTGTGTTAGATACAAGCTTATGCTTACATCTATGAGAAATCTGTATTCCATGATGATTGTACTGCCTTACTTTATGCTCTGTTTAGTACACTTATACATAATCCAGTGCATGCATCCACACAGTGGAATGAAAAAGCGTGTCATGTCAGTAAAACTGTGTTAGATTTGCTGTCTTACTACCACTAATTGATTATACTTTAGAGTCATTGATGTTCTTAAGTCGTGTCATACTATACCTCTATATCTACATGACATGATTGCTCTCAGTAGTAAAGGGAGTGGCAGCCATGTAGCTGAGAATCTGCATTCCTATCAATGTGACTCTATGCTTCAAAATTTTGAAAAAGTCTCAGGAAATCTGGTGATGATACAAGTGGAGTGACAGAACCTCTGAAGAGCTTCAGATTTAAAATATCAGACTTCAGATTAATTTTGATGTTTTAGGAAGACTTCAAGCAATTTTTTCAAATGGTTAAAATAACAAGGGTATGATGTAAAAATTAACAAAATAAACAAATAAAATAAGTCAAAATCAGAACAGAGAGCTTCAAAAAGAGGACAATGTCGGCAAAGATTGTAACAGCTATCAAATGTCCTTTAATGAAGGTTTGCTTAAATAATAACAAGAACAGAAGTCCATTATGTGGGAGGCCAAAAATAAGAGTTACACTAAATGACAGATGAGCTATAAGATGTCCACTTAAACTATAATCTAAAATCTATTCCTCAATAGTCACAGCTTCTGGGAATAACAGAACAAAGCCACCAAATATCAAACATCTTCTCAAGATATTTTTGAAAAAAATCAAGCTATACTGTCTTACTATTTCGTGTTCTGTTAGACTATCAACACTTCATACGACAAAACTGTTTACTAAGTGTGTACTTAAAAGGGTCTATATTATATGTTCGAAGTCTGAAAACTTTGAACCTCATATGATCGACTCCATATGAGCGAAGTTTTCAAACATCGAACAGAAAATATAAACAAACTAAAAATAAAACAAAACTACCTGAATGCTCTATGCAGGGGGGCAAGCCCCCCCTGCACCCCCACCCCCTGTACTTAAATATACCAACTCCGAGATCGCACTACATTGAAGTGAAGGGAAATATTCCCTACGTCAATCTCCATTGAAACGTTCAATGTTTGAAAACTTCGCTCATATCATGTCGATCATATGAGATTCAAAGTTTTCAAATTTCTAACTTATAATATAAACCCACTTAAAATACTTGTGATAAATATAAATAAATAAAACAATGTATTTTCTTAAACAAGAAAAATCTTTATTAAATCATCATGCATGACATAGGCAATCATACATGTATATAAATGAAAACAAACCATATGGGCATAATTTTAGTTGCAAACATTATACATCACTTATAATTTATCCAGTCATTGTCAGTCAAATATTATGCACCTCATTCAAATATTGCCTTCTTTTAAACCTCATTCCTCCTCTGCACTTATTGCTCCCATAATTCCCACTGTGTTATGTAATTTGCTCCCTTTCTAAAGATCACAATTCCAGTTGATTTATCTCTGTTACTGTATTCACTAATTCTAGTAAAGCTGGTTTAGACTACGTGGATTTCCATTTTCCAGTAATTGCTTTTTTGGCAGCCACCATAATTAGACTCCGCAAAGCCTTAGTATGACAGCAATTCCAATTCTGTATTATAGCTCAAAAAAATAATTTCCTTGGTTTCACCAGTTTGCTCACCCAGTACCTCTACTCTGACAGAGTAGTATTCAGGGAATCTTTAAAGTTTGACAACTCATTACACTCCCAGAAAATATGCTCCCAATTACCTCTTTCTTCCCCATCACACCTCCAACATTTGCTGCCTACCCAAGGAAAATTCTTTGGAGTCTACATGGGGTATAAAAATGCCTATGTAAACATTTCCAAGCAAAGATCTTAATAATAATAATAGGAGAAAGGTTGTGTTTACATTACTTGAGATGTAAAAAGCATGAAGACTAAATGGTTGTGAACAAAAACACTAGCTGAAAGAAGTGTAAGTACACTTATGGATGTGTGTGGCTATTAATGTTCCCCACCAGGATGGCTGTCATAGTGCTAAGATATAGAACCACCTCACTCAACCCATGACAGGTTCAAATCTAGGTGCAGCAGGTAAAGTTGAATTCTTCTTCTGTTCTATTTAATACACATTGTGTGGGAATTGTTTGTTTAAAATAACCACATCTGACTTCTGACCTCTGTAAAGCTCTATATAAATATTGTCTGAAGTGAATGATTAAATGGCTGTACATGTAGTTTACTATTTTACAATATAAAATACTGAAAATTTCATATTACTGTCCTTTGCATTTTTTCTGAATTATTCATATGGTTCATTTTTTCTCTGAAAAAGTGGTGTAACAAATGAAGAGCTGTTAATTTTGGCTTACCATCAAAATGTGGAGGTTGCTTTCCTCGACAGTTAGAAGGACAAACATGGAGCGGGAGAGAGGCAAAATTGTGAACACAATTCCTGTCGACTGTGAAACATCGATAAAGAGATTGTATTCGTGGTTTGGAGTGTCAGTGTTTTGAAGGGCATTGCACTACAGTGGGGATCATGAAAATTACCCTTTTCCTCACTGTAGTGTGGTCTTGGAGTTAGAATATATAAGTAGTAGTGGGTGTGGGGGGTGCAGGGGGGCTTGCCTGCCTGCAAAATGTTAGGACATTTACTGCCTCATAGCGGATGCTTTTTTGAGGATGGCGAGTGGTTGAATGTCGATTCTTTCCTTTGAAGGAATCAACATTTTAAGTAATTGTCATGATTCTTTTTCATTGTTCCGGGTTGGGGATGTGAATGGTCGAGGTAAGTCACCTCGATATTTTGATAGTAAACCGTTAATTTTAGTTGTTTTAGCAATGACTATTTTACACAAATTGTGGTAGTAAAAGAAAAAATCAGTTGGACCACTAGTTCTGAAATAAAATGTTGACAATTAGACAACTTTTTAAAGCAGAAGGCATTGGTCATGGTAGTCTCCTTATAATTTTTTTTTAAGATGAAGCAGTCAAATATTGGAAAATATATATAAAGTATTGTTGGAGTTAAATCAATGACTCTGGGCCAGCATCATGAATAAAGAGTTTGTTAACCAAGTATAGCCAAGTGATTGAGGAGGAAGAAAGTAAAATGTCTGACCATGAATGAAAACAAAGAAGTTAGAGTTGCAGAATGCTTTCCCGATAAAGTAGTCAGCTTTTTCTTTCTTTCTTGCTCTCTCTCTCTCTGCCTTTTTTTTTTTTTTTTTACAAAAATTGTATGATATGGAAAACAGATGCAGGTGATCCCATCTGCAAACAAATACCTAGAGTGTCAGAGGACATTGAAAAAAAAAATATGGTGCCATCTGACCACAGATTGGCTACTCAAGTTAGTGAAGAAAGACCTGTAGAAAAAAAATCTAAATAGAAAAAATGCACACCAATCTTTGGCCTTGAAACCAACATCTACAGGACAACCATGTCCAAACACAATGAGATTTATGCCTTTTCTGCAAAATACAGAACAAACAAATACCAATCTGGTCCAAAGGTCTGTATAGTAAAAACAACAATCCAAAAAAAAAAAAAAAATGGCCACCAAGGCTGAGGCTTCCAGGTTTTTTAGATTTTTTAATTAGTCTTGAAATAACAATGGTAGCATGAAAATGGATAAGCGCTTTCACGTAGCGAACTACGCTTCATCAGATCCCAAATAAATCACAAAAACACAATTTATATATCATCTCAATGGCTAAAACTATTAAGCAATCAATTGATTAAACAATAAAATAATTGGATTAAATTAAATTAAAACAATTATTTAAAATAATAAAACAACAATCACCACTTTTTATGACTTTCTGACTTTTCTGTTACGTCTCCCTGCCAACTCAGGTTTTATACAGACAGCAATGTTTAATCCTGGATACAAATGTGCTTGAAGTCTCAAAATCCATTTTAGTTGAAGCCTTTCTAAAAAGTTATTCATGTTGCCCTTCCTAATATTGCTTTGTAAAGGCTGCAAAACCATAAAGCTGAAAGTGTGCATTTTGTATTCAACAATGTGTTTTGCTAGCACATTCTGTAAATTGCTATTTTTAATATCATAGAGGTGACCGCAGATCCTGTCCCTTAAATGTTTCACTGTCTTTCCTATATAAAAACAATTGTTGCAATTGGCTAAATATACTAAATTCTGAGTTTGACAAGTCGCATGAAATCTAGGCATAAATTCAAAGTTCATGTTAGGATGTTTAAAATATTGAGACTTTATAATAGTGTCACACATCCTACAATTCATACATGGGAAGGTACCTAAAGGCAACCTCTCTAGGAATTTTCCACATTTATCTTTACATAGCAATTGCTTCAAATTCGTATTATTACAATAGGTGAAGCTAGGTGACTCTCCTATAACATCAACAGTGGCCCTATCTACCATTAACAAATGCCAATTAAGTTCAACTACGCCTCGCATAAGTGAGCTATCATTGGCATATTTTGTAGTAAAACAAACCTTTTTGTCTCTTTTATTTTCTGCAAAATGAAGAGACACTTAAAGCAACATGAATGGCTGCTCTTTTAGATTACAATGAGAGATACTACAGCTTTGTTCCCTTATACACAAACCAAGAAAGAATCAGACTGAGTGCTTCACTCAACACCCTCATATTTACAGGGTCAAAATTAATGCAGAAACTCAGGACTACTCTGAGCCCTGTGTAGCATGGTAAATATTTTGAGAGCATAGACCACTCCCTTGACACTCAGATGGACTAATGAATGACACAGCACCTGAAGGAAAAGCACTCTGTTCCTCCTCAAAAGATCCTTCACTTATGTGACATAGTATAGGAGAGACTGTTTAGAAAAAGCTTGATGACAAAAAACAGCCTATGAAAAAAATATAGATGGCAGTGCTGCACACAGTCTTAAGATCCACATGTCTCTTCAAGGTGTGTTCTGGAATATTTTGTTTTATTATTCTCCTTTTGGCAATGTAAGGTGTTGTATCACTTATGGTCATAAAGTTTATTCTGAAGGACCACTTGGCTACAGTGGCAGGTGTGTCTCGTGTGGCAGGGAGCTGATGCTGCCTAAGTGGTATTAAGTTCTGCACAGTGGAGTTAACTTTAGTCGAGGCAGTATTAGTATGAAAGTGGCTGTAATTGCAACTAAAATCATGTAAACAGCTACTGTTACGCATGTGTGGCCTTCAGCCATTGGAGTACATTTCAATCAGGAAATTTCATGTCACAGTTCTGGAATGATTTGACTAATATAGATTGTGGGTTTGCAGATTTATGCATCCCATTTAAGTCAACTATTTTGTGTATTAGAAAGCCAAATTTGCATCAGTCTCACTGGTAATGAAGCAGAAGGGTGCAAGGCAAACGGCAATGTGACTGAGCCAGGTGGGTAGTGGTTAACAGCTATTCTTTCAGGTTATCTACACTAGCGTGAGCCTCAGCTGGTAAAGCTGTGATTAGAGAATTGGACAAGACTCAGTTCTTACACTTAAGGGATGTTTTTCTCTGTCTTGTAAGTATGCATTTACCTCAATCATGCCTTGTTAAACAATATTGGTACTACAGTTTTGATTGTGTGTGTGTGTGTGTGTGTGTGTGTGTGTGTGTGTGTGTGTGTGTGTGTGTGTGTGTGTGTGTGTAAGCTACATGGATTAATGCTATCTTGCAGTCCTGTGCATACATAGACTCTGCAATTGCCATATGTTAGCAATCCTCATGCTTACAATAGAAGGCACTCACCCCATAACCTAGATTAATATGGACTATGAAGGTGATATGTGTAGTTGGGCATGCATAGGTACCTTTAAAAGATTACATTTATGGAAGTGTTGCACGGCAAGAGGGAAGTCTATTGGACCCTTTCTTGAGCGATTGTTGGAAGAGACCTGTCTTTTTATAAGGGGAGGAAGTAAAAGCTTTTATAGTGGTTCCTGAATCAAGTACACCACAACTATAAGGTCAAACTGAGAAGAGACAAAAAGTAGTCAGAAAAATGCAAGGATCATTGTTTTTGGTTCATCTTATTAGAAATAATTTGACTCCATTGTGCGCGCACACGCACACACACACACACACACACACACACACACACACACACACACACACACACACACACACATACACACTTTTGTAGTTCCTTATGGCTCGGTTATTCTACAGAGGGGGATGTAATAATTTCAACTACCAAGACAAGGGCTAGTTGGGTTGAAGTTCAGACAAGCCATACCTTTCTTTGGTCAAGAGCTAATAGTAGAGAACTTTGACCCAACCCATTTATTTATCAATTTATTTGGTTGGTTGTTTGTTTATTTATTTATATTTGATAACCAGATAGGGGATTGATTGGAATGAAGACCCTTTTCAGCCACATCCCAGGCCTAGATGTGCAAAAATAACAATATTACAACATATGAGTTGTAGCATATTGATTACAGTGTTATAAATATGACACTGTTAACATACACAGAATATATACAGACTACAGTGTTACAAATATAATGCTTATAATATGCACAAGATATATAAGAATGTAATAAATTAGCTACATTATGCACACATGACAAGTGACTTTAGCTTAGTAACACAAGAATAAGAAAGATGTTAGCCCGAGAATATCCAAGTTGGCTGCACAATCATCAATGGCTTAATTTTGGCTCTCGCGGTCAGAAAACAGAAACTGAGAGAAATAGGAAAGTGAAATTGTCACTTTGGGTAAAACTCAGTCGCTGTCTAATAAGTACACTGCCTGGATAAAAAGAAATTTGGAGAACGTGAATGAAAATCAGCAAAAAGAAGGAAAAGGGCAACTGACTGGGAAGAAAGCAGTTCAACTTTCAGGTTTGGTACAACAGACGGCATCCAGTAATTTGCAGGAAAAATTAATCGAATGTGCTCAGATGTGATTAAAATAAACACTGAAGGTATATAAAAACTCCAATAACAAAAGACTAAAAAAAAACAGAAGAAGGTTTAAGTAGCTATTGAAATGATCTGATAAAACTGCAAAAAAAAAAATCAAAGATCGAAATGAAGAAAAGGCTGGCTGAATATGAATCCATTCAAGAAGAGCTGCTTCAAAAAATAGTAGTTAGAAGATAAACTGGGCAGAGAAAACCTGTGGCTTTCTGTACACAGCAGGATTTCTTTACTGAATGGGCACATCAAGTGTATGCTGCAAACCTAACCATGAGAAAGCAGCCAAGACCTATATTATTAAAGATGCAAATCATTAACAGCAGAAAACACTGATCCTGACAAAACTGTAGTGTACAAGAAAAATACTAAAAAATTGGAGACTGTAAAGTGTTTGTGAAAAATGATTATTCATAGTACTACAGGCAGAAGAGAAAAAAAATAATCCTAGCAATAAGGGAATGTTGAGAAGCAGGTGTGAGATTCAAGCTGCTGTATCCAGCTATCCTTAGAAATTTTTTTCCCTGGAGGATCAAATACATTTTTAAATGCAGAACAGACTAAAGAGGAAATAAAAAGTTTATCCAACAAAAAGTGAGCCAGCAAGCAAAAAGGGGCTCTGCTTCTCATTTTTCTGATAATAAAGCTCACAGAGAGTCTTTGTCAGTGAAACATTTTCTAGTGTTCCAAACGAAATGCTCGAGAGAAAGAAAAAAAGCATAGGAGTTGACAGGAAGACCCAGGAGTACCTTGGACTTGTACAAGAGCCTGATGTTGGGAAAAGGAGATGAACAGGAAGAAGACCAGCAACATTGAAATGAATGAATTCATGGAAGACTATAAAGCATCCACCACATTCTTGAAATACGGATTTGCAAAAAAAAAAAAGTGGCAGAGAAAGACTGGGTTTCTGTTGACATTGTTAAACTTGGGACTGCACTATAAAGCATATATCCCAATTTATATTAATGCTTATAATGACAGTAAAGGGGAAAAATGTAACTGTAAGCACAACAGTTTTTGTTCTCATCGGTATTTGTACAAAATATGAACTGCATGTTATACTGTGAAGCAATGTTTTATAGTGTGCTGTTAGGAAATTTTAAATGTGGGGGTATTTTTTTTCACTGATTGTTGCATATGTTAAAGACATTAATGCAATCAAATAATTGTTCTTATTTGCAAGAAATAATGGCTTTACAATAAAGCAAGATGAGAAACGCTGCAGAGAACCAAGTCTAAGTTAATAAAATGATATTATCTTTGGTTGCTGGGGTGGAGGGGCTGGGTGTAAAAGTGTACCGATTATATTACATGTAGAATAAATGTAAGTACCTTGTTTTTACAAAGGGGATGTATAGAATAATGTCTTTGTCTTAAGCTATAAACCAGATTTTTTTAAGCAAATAGGCTTGAAAAATAGGACAAAATTATTTTCTCTCTCTCTCTCTCTCTGCCTTTTTTTTTTTTTTTTACAAAAATTGTATGATATGGAAAACAGATGCAGGTGATCCCATCTGCAAACAAATACCTAGAGTGTCAGAGGACATTGAAAAAAAAAATATGGTGCCATCTGACCACAGATTGGCTACTCAAGTTAGTGAAGAAAGACCTGTAGAAAAAAAATCTAAATAGAAAAAATGCACACCAATCTTTGGCCTTGAAATCAACATCTACAGGACAACCATGTTCAAACACAATGAGATTTATGCCTTTTCTGCAAAATACAGAACAAACAAATACCAATCTGGTCCAAAGGTCTGTATAGTAAAAACAACAATCCAAAAAAAAACCAAAATGACCACCAAGGTTGAGGCTTTCAGATTGTTTAGATTTTTTAATTAGTCTTGAGATAACAATGGTAGCATGAAAATGGATAAGCGCTTTCACGTAGCGAACTACGCTTCATCAGATCCCAAATAAATCATAAAAACACAATTTATAAATCATCTCAATGGCTAAAACTATTAAGCAATCAATTGATTAAACAATAAAATAATTGGATTAAATTAAATTAAAACAATTATTTAAAATAATAAAACAACAATCACCACTTTTTATGACTTTCTGACTTTTCTGTTACATCTCGCTGCCAACTCAGGTTTTATACAGACAGCAATGTTTAATCCTGGATACAAATGTGCTTGAAGTCTCAAAATCCATTTTAGTTCAAGCCTTTCTAAAAAGTTATTCATGTTGCCCTTCCTAATATTGCTTTGTAAAGGCTGCAAAACCATAAAGCTGAAAGTGTGCATTTTGTATTCAACAATGTGTTTTGCTAGCACATTCTGTAAATTGCTATTTTTAATATCATAGAGGTGACCGCAGATCCTGTCCCTTAAATGTTTCACTGTCTTTCCTATATAAAAAACAATTGCAATCATTGCAATTGGCTAAATATACTAAATTCTGAGTTTGACAAGTCACATGAAATCTAGGCATAAATTCAAAGTTCATGTTAGAATGTTTAAAATATTGAGACTTTATAATAGTGTCACACATCCTACAATTCATACAAGGGAAGGTACCTAAAGGCAACCTCTCTAGGAATTTTCCACATTTATCTTTACATAGCAATTGCTTCAAATTCGTATTATTACAATAAGTGAAGCTAGGTGCCTCTCCTATAACATCAACAGTGGCCCTATCTACCATTAACAAATGCCAACTAAGTTCAACTACGTCTCGCATAAGTGAGCTATCATTGGCATATTTTGCAGTGAAACAAACCTTTTTGTCTCTTTTATTTTCTGCAAAATGAAGAGACACTTAAAGCAACATGAATGGCTGCTCTTTTAGATTACAATGAGAGATAGTTCAGCTTTGTTCCCTTATACACAAACCAAGGAAGAATCAGACTGAGTGCTTCACTCAACACCCTCATATTTACAGGGTCAAAATTAATGCAGAAACTCAGGACTACTC
Organism: Protopterus annectens; assembly: GCF_019279795.1. NCBI lineage: Eukaryota > Metazoa > Chordata > Ceratodontiformes > Protopteridae > Protopterus > Protopterus annectens. The sequence continues at coordinate 720,144,184 of NC_056736.1, read as the reverse complement.
TGAGCCCTGTGTAGCATGGCAAATGTTGTGAGCGCATAGACCACTCCCTTGACACTCAGATGGACTAATGAATGACACAGCACCTGAAGGAAAAGCACCCTGTTCCTCCTCAAAAGATCCTTCACTTATGTGGCATAGTATAGGAGAGACTGTTTAGAAAAAGCTTGATGACAAAAAACAGCCTATGAAAAAAATATAGATGGCAGTGCTGCACACAGTCTTAAGATCCACATGTCTCTTCAAGGTGTGTTCTGGAATATTTTGTTTTATTATTCTCCTTTTGGCAATGTAAGGTGTTGTATCACTTATGGTCATAAAGTTTATTCTGAAGGACCACTTGGCTACAGTGGCAGGTGTGTCTCGTGTGGCAGGGAGCTGATGCTGCCTAAGTGGTATTAAGTTCTGCACAGTGGAGTTAACTTTAGTCGAGGCAGTATTAGTATGAAAGTGGCTGTAATTGCAACTAAAATCATGTAAACAGCTACTGTTACGCATGTGTGGCCTTCAGCCATTGGAGTACATTTCAATCAGGAAATTTCATGTCACAGTTCTGGAATGATTTGACTAATATAGATTGTGGGTTTGCAGATTTATGCATCCCATTTAAGTCAACTATTTTGTGTATTAGAAAGCCAAATTTGCATCAGTCTCACTGGTAATGAAGCAGAAGAGTGCAAGGCAAACGGCAATGTGACTGAGCCAGGTGGGTAGTGGTTAACAGCTATTCTTACAGGTTATCTACACTAGCGTGAGCCTCAGCTGGTAAAGCTGTGATTAGAGAATTGGACAAGACTCAGTTCTTACACTTAAGGGATGTTTTTCTCTGTCTTGTAAGTACGCATTTACCTCAATCATGCCTTGTTAAACAATATTGGTACTACAGTTTTGATTTTGTGTGTGTGTGTGTGTGTGTGTGTGTGTGTGTGTGTGTGTGTGTGTGTGTGTGTGTGTGTGTGTAAGCTACATGGATTGATGCTGTCTTGCAGTCCTGTGCATACATACATTACTCTGCAGTTGCCGTATGTTAGCAATCCTCATGCTTACAATAGAAGGCACTCCCCCCATAACCTAGATTAATATGGACTATGAAGGTGATATGTGTAGCTGGGCATGCATAGGTACCTTTAAAGGATTACATTTATGGAAGTGTTGCACGGCAACAGGGAAGTCTATTGGACCCTTTCTTGAGCGATTGTTGGAACAGACCTGTCTTTTTATAAGGGGAGGAAGTAAAAGCTTTTATAGTGGTTCCTGAATCAAGTACACCACAACTATAAGGTCAAACTGAGAAAAGACAAAAAGTAGTCAGAAAAATGCAAGGATCATTGTTTTTGGTTCATCTTATTAGAAATAATTTGACTCCATTGTGCGCGCGCACACACACACACACACACACACACACACACACACACACACACACACACACATACACACACACACACTTTTGTAGTTCCTTATGGCTCGGTTATTCTACAGAGGGGGATGTAATAATCTCAACTACCAAGACAAGGTCTAGTTGGGTTGAAGTTCAGACAAGCCATACCTTTCTTTGAGCAAGAGTTAATAGTAGTGAACTTTGACCCAACCCATTTATTTATCAATTTATTTGGTTGGTTGCTTGTTTATTTATTTATATTTGATAACCGGATAGGGGATTGATTGGAATGAAGACCCTTTTCAGCCACATCCCAGGCCTAGATGTGCAAAAATAACAATATTACAACATATGAGTTGTAGCATATTGATTACAGTGTTATAAATATGACACTGTTAACATACACAGAATATATACAGACTACAGTGTTACAAATATAATGCTTATAATATGCACAAGATATATAAAAATGTAATAAATTAGCTACATTATGCACACATGACAAGTGACTTTAGCTTAGTAACACAAGAATAAGAAAGATGTTAGCCCGAGAATATCCAAGTTGGCTGCACAATCATCAATGGCTTAATTTTGGCTCTCGCGGTCAGAAAACAGAAACTGAGAGAAATAGGAAAGTGAAATTGTCACTTTGGGTAAAACTCAGTCGCTGTCTAATAAGTACACTGCCTGGATAAAAAGAAATTTGGAGAACGTGAATGAAAATCAGCAAAAAGAAGGAAAAGGGCAACTGACTGGGAAGAAAGCAGTTCAACTTTCAGGTTTGGTACAACAGACGGCATCCAGTAATTTGCAGGAAAAATTAATCGAATGTGCTCAGATGTGATTAAAATAAACACTGAAGGTATATAAAAACTCCAATAACAAAAGACTAAAAAAAAACAGAAGAAGGTTTAAGTAGCTATTGAAATGATCTGATAAAACTGCAAAAAAAAAAATCAAAGATCGAAATGAAGAAAAGGCTGGCTGAATATGAATCTATTCAAGAAGAGCTGCTTGAAAAAATAGTAGTTAGAAGATAAACTGGGCAGAGAAAACCTGTGGCTTTCTGTACACAGCAGGATTTCTTTACTGAATGGGCACATCAAGTGTATGCTGCAAACCTAACCATGAGAAAGCAGCCAAGACCTATATTAGTAAAGATGCAAATCACTAACAGCAGAAAACACTGATCCTGACAAAACTGTAGCATACAAGAAAAATACTAAAAAAATCGGAGACTGTAAAGTGTTTGTGAAAAATGATTATTCATAGTACTACAATCCGAAGATAAAAAAAATAATCCTAGCAATAAGGGAATGTCGGGAGGCAGGTGTGAGATTGAAGCTGCTGTATCCAGCTATCTTTAGAATTTTTTTTCCCTGGAGGATCAAATACATTTTTAAATGCAGAACAGACTAAAGAGGAAATAAAAAGTTTATCCAACAAAAAGTGAGCCAGCAAGCAAAATGGGGCACTGCTTCTCATTTTTCTGCTAATAAAGCACACAGAGAGTCTTTGTCAGTATAACCTTTTCTAGTGTTCCAAATTAAATGCTCGAGAGAAAGAAAAAAAGCATAGGAGTTGACGGGAAGACCCAGGAGTACCTTGGACTTGTGCAAGAGCCTGATGTTGGGAAAAGGAGATGAACAGGAAGAAGACCAGCAACATTGAAATGAATGAATACATGGAAGACTATAAAGCATTCACCACATTCCTGAAATACGGATTTGCAAAAAAAAAGTGGCAGAGAAAGACTGGGCTTCTGTTGACATTGTTAAACTTGGGACTGCACTATAAAGCATATATCCCAATTTATATTAATGCTTAGAATGACAGTAAATGGGAAAATGTAACTGTAAGCACAACAGTTTTTGTTCTCATCAGTATTTGTACAAAATATGAACTGCATATTATACTGTGAAGCAATGTTTTATAGTGTACTGTTAAGAAATTTTAAATGTGGGGGTATTTTTTCACCGACTGTTGCATATGTTAAAGATATTAATGCAATCAAATAATTGTTCTTATTTGCAAGAAATAAAGGCTTTACAATAAAACAAGTTGAGAAAGGCTGCACAGAAGCAAGTTTAAGTTAATAAAATGATGTTATCTTTGGTTGCCGGGGTGGAGGGGCTGGGTGTAAAAGTGTACCGATTATATTACATGTAGAATAAATGTAAATACCTTGTTTTTACAAAGGGGATATATAGAATATTGTCTTTGGCTTAAGCTATAAACCAGATTTTTTAAGCAAATAGGCTTGAAAAATAGGACAAAATTATTAAAGTCATGAAAATGTTAAATTTCTTGCATCTTAAAGATATCAGCTTTTTTTCTTCCCTTAGCAAAAGCTCTCAGTGGGAGAAAAGAAGTTTTGACTGAAGGCAGTTGGTCAGGAAGTCTGTAGATTGTGTTCTGAGTGAAATTTACAAAGATTCCTTCTTTCATCTGCAAACATATTGCTGTTTTTTTTTTCTTTGCTGACTACATTTACACAGAGACAAGCTGCAGGTACAGGTAATTAATCTTGAAAGTTCTGAGCATTCGCTGCTGAGGGAATACAAAATTTAAAGGTACAATGACAAACAGTTCAGTGAAAAATAAAGTTTGAAATGCCAGGAAGTGAATAAGAGATAGTAGCCTGCCCAGCATCCTTAATACTTTAATGCATTTAACAGAAGAATGTATAATTTAATTTTATTTAAAGATAGCCAGTGCACTTTTTCTCAGGGCTAAAAGTTAAATGTTTCTGAAAGCATAAAAGTTTATTTTTTCACATCTTGGATAAAAACAGAGATAAGAAAAGGACAGATAGTAATCAGTGTAAATGGAAGCACAGGTTGTAGTATGTGCTTTAACATGGGTAATCATAATTTTAGATTAGGTAAAGCTTGTGGATGCAGGTGTCAATTTGGGAAAACTGTAACTATCTGGAGGGTTAAACTTCATTTGTTGAAAATGTACATAGGTGAGTGTGTTTGTCCTTAGTTTATAAGGGATGATCATGTTCTAAAAAAAAGTTTGTGTTTGAAGGTTTTTACTAAAGTAAAGGTTTTGAAAAATATGGCATAGGCTCAGGTAGAGAGAAGAAAAAAACATTTGTATAAAAAATCAAACCACAAACTGCAAGGAACAAGAAGGAAAAACAAGCCACAGAGTATACAAAATTTTATTTCACTCTAGCGCCTCAGCTACAAGCCTTCAAGGAGTGAATTAAAACACAAAATATATGTATAAAAAATCAGCCTGCCAGATATTAGTGTGTGTATATAAGACAAAAGTTGAAATAAACACATTAAAAACTATCATATACAATAAGTGGGAACAATAGCTTTTTATTAAATTGGCTCTCCTGTCAATATTACCTTGGAATAAAATGGCCTTACATGTAAAAACAAAATGAAAGAGTATTGATTTATGTTAACAAAAGCAGAGTACAAATAATAATACTGCAGAAGACCCATTTGAAAAGAAATGAGTATGTGGATTTGATTAACAAAGGATACCAGTATAGATGATCTGCAGAATATCAGGGACAAAGGAACATGGGGGTAATAATTCTGATTGCTAGGGAGGCTCCAAAACCAATAGAAGAGAAATTTGTGGTAGTAAGGGGCTGTTGGCAAGGGAGGAGGATTCACTGGCATGCTTTTACATTCCACCAAAAACTACTAGTATTGAGCTTAAGAAATTTTTGGGAGAAATAATCAGCTTTCAACAGGGAATATTACTTATAGCTCAGGAATGGAACTTGATTTGCAACAGTCAGGATGTATCAGGGGGACCTAGAAAGGAATATAGGTTCATAGGCGGGCACTAACCTAATGACCACTAGGGCCTTGTTAAGACTAACCATGTATCCCAAGTCTCTGAAAAGTTCTGATACCCTTCAGCAGGGTTTGGGAGATGAAACATTTACAAGCAGGGGCCTGGGAGATTAACCATTTGCAGTCTGCCTGTAACAATAGGAAGTTGATGTATGAAAAAAATTTATGAAAATATTTCATATGGAAGATGTGAATTCAGTGGTAAGAACTTGGACAGAATTTACATATTATTCCCCAAGGTACAATAAATGGGTTGGAATGGATAGAGATTATATTTCAGTGCAAATGTGCATTTAATTGAGGGTTTGACACACACCCAGTAACACTTTCAGATTGTGCACCAATAAAAACTAAGAAATGCAGGGTAATGAAGTAAAAATATGATGCTGGTGCTTTCCCACCAATGTGTTAAAAGGAAAGACTTTAAGGAATGGCTAGTGGAAACTGTTAGAGCTATTAGAGAAGATAGAATTTTCTTCAGAAGGGATAACTAATCAGTGGGATAAAATGACATAGAGGTTAAAAATAATGTAAAAATGAAAGAAATAGATATGGTTAAGAAGTAATCATAATTATTTAGAGGGGCTTACAAAGGATGAAGTATTGCAGAATGGGGGAATCTCATAGAATAAGAACAGGCATAATTGTAGAGTGCTAAAAAGATAATAAGGGGATATTTGGATAATATGCGTGAGTTTATGGAAATTGTTGTTAAGCAATTATTTTTTGATAACTCCAGAGTGCAAAAACTTTTAGCACAATGACTTAGGCAACAGAATGTAAAAAGGGTTGACACCAAACTTAGGGAGCCTATGATAAGAAAATAACTAGAGATCCTATAGTGATATTAGGCATATTTTGGAAATTTTATGAAAATTTGTATAAAGCAGAGGAATGGGGAAACTAAGAAAGAGCACAAATGAAAATATTTCTGGAAGACTTAATTATGCCAAAATAAGAGGAAGATGTGTCTCAACAACTGAAAGTTAAGATTGGTTTAGATGAAATAATAACAGCGATATATGAGTAATCTGTAGAGAAGCCTCCAGGAACAGAGTATTCCTGTGGAAGTTTGGAAGTTAGGAGGGAAGAAAGTGATAAAGGTCTGGAAGATTTTGTTCAAGACCCATCAAACCCAGCGTCATGCAGACCAATGTCAATTTTAAATAATGATTGTAAAGTGTTTATGTCTACTCTAGTTAAAAGAATGAAAGATAGGCTGCTAAAATTGATAGATATGGATCATCATGGTTTAGTGGACGAGAGGCAGATATTTGACAATATTAATAGAACAACAGTAATCCAGAGGGAAGCAGAATGTAAGGAAATATCATTATTGTTGGTGTGACTTTATGCAGAAAAAACATCTCACAGATTAAACTGGGGTTGTATAAGTAGGACAATGGAAGTATTTGTATTCCTGATACAATAGTAAAAACTACAAGAAAAAAATAGCTAAACTAGAGTTTTCACTGTCTGATACCTTAGACCTCCTATAATAGAGGCCCTTGGGATATATGCAAATGACCCCTTAAGGATATCAAGTGTTTCAGCTATATGGCTTCTGAATGTCCATGACTTTTTACTTTTTCTTTTTAAGTCTTTATGGATACATTCAGGCCAATAAACCACACCCCACTAGCTGTGGACATGCATGCTTCAGCCTTCTTATGACCTTGTCAGCACAGCATAAGTGGACTGTTTGGCTATAGTTTACAAAAGTAAATATTGTATGATAACTATAAGACTCAATTGGATGAGGTTAGAAAAGACTGGGAAGAGAAACTGGAAAAGCAATTTACAGAGAACAATGGGAGGAGTCAGGACATATGTATGACTCCCACAAATACAACAAAGTCCAGAAGGTTTAGGGGTTTTGCGTTAAGTGCTTGCATATGCATTTTTATACCCCAAGCAGACTTTAAAGAATTTTTTCTTTATGTAGATAACAAATGTTGGAGGGCTGATGGGGACGAAAGAGATAACTGGGAACATATTTTTGTTATTGTAGTGAGTTGACATATTTAAAAAATTCCCTGTAGAGTACTCTATTAGATATACTGAGGGACCAAAGAGCTGCAAATAAAGAAATTATTCTTTAGAGCTTGGGCATGGGATCTGAACTGCATAAACATAATAAGGCCTTATTAAGTTTAATTCTGTTCGCTGCCAAAATGCAATTACTATAAAATGGAAATCAACATTTAAACCAACTGTATTTGAAGAATCTAATATTGTATATAATATTGGATCTTTAGAAAGTGGAAGAAGCAAATTAACATAGAAATAAATGGGATTTGTGGGAACAATACATGCAGAATAATGTCCAGGAAGGGAGTGAGGTTTAAGGGAAGACAGGAACTGAGTGATTTATGTAATGTTGCAGTGAAAGACAGTTGTTATAAACAAAGAAAACATGCATAAATGGAAAAAAATGTTAATGTGTTTTTTTATTTTATATTAATGTAGGTGTGTATGTGTCTTAAGTTATATTTCAATAAAGGTATTTAAAAAATAAAAGAGATTTTCATCACTGCCAGAGGGATAGGGAGAGGGATCAGCATTTATTGAATATTTAGCTGCAAAATGTGACTAGGAAATCATCGCAGGGTTAGTCTGGGATTACCAGTTGTAAAACTGTGGAACCTTATACAGTCCATCTGCCTTTTTATGGGCTGCAGGCTGTAATAAAAGCATTATGCAAAGCTGGAAGTGTAGGATAAACGGCAGTAGGATGAGGACATTCCAGGTATAATAAAGCATAATGTGTTTCAAAGAGACTGGAGTTTCATTTTGTTCCCACTAAAAATATTATTTCACTCTTCCAAAGGTAAATCAGAAGAACTTCATAATGGGAATCTGCAGAAACTGAACATTTTCTTTTTCTCTTACCAATAGTGCCAGAAGGAGAAGGGATGAAGGGATAATATCCTAAACTAAGCACTGATCTAAGCCCAATTAATCATCCCTATCTATGGTAAGAGAGACAACAAAAGATAAATATTTAACCAATAAACTCATTCCCAGGCAAAAACGGCTTAAAAGCAAACTACAACCAGTAACTGAAAGCCGTTGCATGAAAACACAGTGTCACTTGTACACCGAACAAAAGTGTCAGGAATGAAAATAAAATCTCCAAGTCGACCTTGTACTGTTAAGCAGTACAATATTTAATGTTATGTTGCCCTATCTTGTCTTCATTCTTAACGGTTGGATTCAGAACTGAGCATCACTTCTGACTCAGCCTATTACTAAAGCTCGAGAGCTTCCACTGGCTTGAGGCTATACCCTATCCCATCATGCTTAGGGGAGATAACCCAGATCTCATTTGCCGCTAAACTAGATTGGGTGCTTCTCACTAGGCTCAGGCTAAGTGAAATACTTTTTGAATGTTATTTGGTTATTTCTAAGTAATTTTTATAAATATTGTTTTTGTCACTAGACAGTAGTTTTATGTCTCAGCTTGGGGTGAATACCTAAGTTTTTTACTTGTTGTGTTTTGTTGTGGCTGGCCATTTTCACTAGGCCTACAACTCCCTATCCCATTCTTTAAAACTTAATTTTACCTTAACAATCCTATTCAAGTTAGAGAGTTCATCTTTCCGTCTTTAGCCCGTTTAAATTAGAGGGCATCGCTTTTCTCCTAATTCCATCCCTTTCTAAGAGGTCATCATTTAAGTTACGTCTCCTCAGGCTAGAGGAGATCATCGTTTTAGTTAGAGACCTCTCCTCTAGTCCCTTTTGTCTCCCCTGTGTGACTGTTAAAAAAAAAAAGTAGAGTAGCAGATATATATTTACCTTTTTATAGTGTGGTGTGTTTAATAGTGTTTGCTAGCTTTGTTATCACTATCATTAACCTAGTTTCCTGTTCAGTGGTTGTTGTTGTTGTTGTTGTTTTTTCACTATGTCTAAGGAAGGAAAAGAAGTGAAGCAGTCAGGCTTCAAAAAATGTGATTCTTGTTCTCAGAAAATGCCTCTAACTAATAGGCACACTAGTTGTGTCTACTGTTTAGGTGCGGTACATCTTCAGGATTCATGCTCCATTTGTCACGGGTTCAGTTCTAGGGTGCTGCAGGAGCATAAAAATAAACTTATGATCAGGGGATTGCTTCCACTTTCTGAGGCACTAGAAGGGAACCAGACCTCTTCCAAATCATCTCAATCCCCAAAGTCTGACAAATCAACAAAAAAGGCTTCTTCTTCAGCTCCTGCTTCTGATCCGGCTAAAAACCTTTCTAAGGATATGACTTTGGCCCCAAGACTTTCAGGCCTGAAAAAACTACTCCTTTGGTTCCACCAGTTTTGTCTGAACTGACTAGGAGCCTTATATGGAGCTGGTCCCCAACCCTGGAGCTGGTCTCCTCAGTTCCTCAGCCACCCATTTTACAGTCGGTGGCTGGTAGTGTAAAATCCTCGACCCGTCCTCTCGATCCTCCAGGAGTCTGTCGGATGTCGACATGGAGCGGGTGGTCAAGAGGTTGCTTTGAACTCTGGCTCTGGCCAAGATCCTTTCAAGTCCAGCCCAAGAGGAATTGGAACCGACTTTTGCTACTGCCCCTTCTTCTATTCCTCCTCCAACCCGAGTGATTTCGGAGCCAGAGTGCTTGGATGTGTTTGTGGTGGAACCGTTGGGTCCAAGACTCACCCCAAGGTTTTTGGCCCCAACTTCTGCTCCAACCTCTTTGGTACCATCTTCTGTCGAGGGGTCTGGAAGCTGACACTCCCCCGTTGGGTACAGGGAGGAGAGATGAATCAGACTCTTGTCAGATCTGAATCTACCTCTCGGGGCATCAACTAGGGTGAGTTTGGCACTTACATCAGCCTCGGAGCCTGTCACCTTGGTGCAAGAGGAGTTTCCTGGCTCCCCTTCCCCCCAGGCATGGAGAACTGATGCCACAGGATGACCCATTGGATGAATCCCTCCCTTCTGAAACCTCCCCAGAGGATCCCTCTTGGGAGGTACCTCAGAAGAAAACATGTAAGAGGAAACATCTAGACTCCTATGAGGAGTCTGTCACTTCAGATACGAATTTAGATGATGTAGAACGGTCCCCACAGTCACCCTCTGAGGATGTCTCCTTCTTAGACATCCAAGAGATCCTGAAGCAGAGAGGTGGCTGAAAGACCTCTACCCCTTCTGAAGATGAGTCTGTATACCTGGAGGCATTTTGTTCTTGACCCTCCACCTCTTGGGTGTCTCCACCCTTCAACCAGCTCTTCAATGTTATTAGTCAAAAGGCATGGGGCTCTCCAGAATCCGTGGAACCTGTTCCGAGGAGGGCCAACAAATTTATAACTGCACAGTTGGACAAAGACTTCTTAACAAGAGGTGTTCCAGTAGATGCTATGGTGGTGGCGGTGGCCACCAAAAAGGAGTTAGCTGAGACTTCTTCATCTGTCTATCTGCCAAATAAGGAATCTCAAACGATTGACAGATATGGGAAGCGTACATTCTCATCAGCGGCTTTTACATTCAGATCACTGAACTATTTGACCCATTTTACCAGACTTCAGAGGGATCTCCTAAAGGAGCTAGGTGATACCCTCCAAGGTTCCACAGCTGGAGGGGTTCCAGACAAGGTGACCGCCCAGCTTGCTACCTTAAATTCAGTAGTCAACTCCTCTATGCGGCTCATTTCTTATGCAGCCGATGGTGCGAGTAGGGCAGCTGGTACAGGAATCGCTGTGAGGAGACATTCCTGGATGCACCTTTGCGAGTTCGCTGAGCCCTTCAAGTCTTCCTTCACAAATGCCCCTTTTGATGGCTCATCCTTGTTAGGTCCAAAAGTTAAAGAGACTCTGACCAGGAGAGAACAAGAAGGCAAAACTGTGTCTGCCATGGGAGTACATTTTCCCTCCCTATCAGGCCTTATCCCAAAAGTCAGAAAGGTGGGAAATGTGGTTCCGTAAATCTCAAAGGGCTTTGCTAGATGCACATGGTGAATCTTCCCCCAGAGGAAGAGGGGGAAATAACAATGGAAGACACCACCCTCATGGTAGAGGGGGTCAACAAATTCAGGGTGACAAAGATATGTTCTCTGGTAGACCCTTCCAGCAATCCTAAAGGGAGGCCCACCTGTCCACCTCTGGAGGCAGTCTGGGGGGATACTATCACTTTACCCAAAATCCTGGCTTAACATCACTCAAGCCAAATGGGTACAGTCAATAATATCCAGGGGATACAACATACCCTTCTCCACCCCACCCCCAAAATACAAGATCAGTTCCAGACATTCCACCCTGTCAAAGGGATCAAGCAACCTTAGAGATACAAAGGTTGTTAAGAAAAAGAGTCATCCATGAAGTCCCCACAGACCAAACTGGATCCAGAACTTACTCAAGGTTCTTTTTAGTTCCAGAAAAAACAGGGGACTGGAGATCCATCTTGGATCTCAGCAGGCTGAACAAGTCCGTAAAAAAATCAAAGTTCCAGATGATGACACTGCAGTCTATACTCTCCTTTCTGGGAAAAGACAATTGGATGTGCTTGATCGATCTTCAGGATGCGTACTACCATATAAAAATGGACAGGTGAGCCAGAAGACATCTACACCTCCAGCTGGGAGCCAGTCATTACCAATTCCGAGCTCTGCTCTTTGGTCTCAATACAGCTCCAAGAGTGTATACCAAATGCATGGCAGAAGTCATGGTTCACCTGAGGTGTCTAGGATTCCAGGTATTTTCATACTTAGATGACTGGCTCCTGACCACCACCACCGAGCATCTACTAACCAAGGCAAGAGATGCCACCATTCATCTTTGCTTGAAACTGAGCATTACCATAAATTTCAAAAAATCTGTGTTGTTGCCATCACAGCATATTACATTCATAGGAGCAGACTTAAACAAAGAAGAAATGGTAGCAAAACTGCCTGATGACAGGGTACAGACACTGCGCCATCAGTGTCCATCTTGCTCTCGAAAAAGAAAGTACAGGCAAGGTTTGTTCTAAAATTCTTGGGCACTATGGCAGCTGCTATAACATTAGTACCTCTGGCACGTCTACATATGAGAGTCCTACAGTGGCTACTCTTCACTCAATGGTTCATGCAGGAGTTATCCATGTCCCACAAGATCTTCATTACAGACTCCTGCAAGAAAGACTTATGTTGGTGGCTTCAATCCATTCAGGTCACTCTAGGCATGCCATTCACTCTCCCTCAACCAGTAGCCACAGTGACCATGGACACTTCCCAGATAGGGTGGGGGGGGCATTATCTGGGAAAGACCGTCCAAGGAACTTGGCAGGAACACAAGTACCACTTGCACATCAATGTCCTGGTGATGAGAGCAGTGCTTCTGGTGTTGCAGGCATTCCAGAACTCTCTTCCACCAGGTGTGATCGCAATACAGACAGACACTATGTCAGTAGTGTGGTATCAATGAACAAGGCGGAACCAAATCCTACCCCCTGTGTCGAGAGGCTCAAAGAGTATGGCAGTGTGTAGTCTCTTCTCAATTTTTTCAGATTGCAACACATATACCAGGGAAATCCAAGGTTATGCAGACAAATTGAGCAGAGCAATTCTAATGCCTCATGAGTAGTCCCTAAAACAGGAAATTGCAAACCAGATTTTTCACAAGTGGGGCCAGCCTTGCGGCAACCTGTTTGTCATGTCCATGAACACCAAATGCAGCAGCTACCTTGCTCTAATTCCTTCACTGGGGAGTCACCAAGGGATGCACTTGTTCATGATTGGCCCCCAGGTCTCCTTTATGCCTTTCCCCCATTTCCTCTAATCCCCAAAGTTCTAAAGAAAGCAAAATTGTTGAGTTGCAGGTTAATACTCATCACTCCATACTAGCCTTGTCAGATTTGGTTTCCTTTCCTATGGCCCCATCTCCAAGAAGAGCTGTGGATTCTGGACCCAGTACCAGATCTTCTGACTCATCAGTTAGGAATGCTCCATCTCTCTATACAAACCCTCAAACTGACAGCTTGGCTGGTCTACTTCTAATCTTAGCCAGGCTTCCAGACATATCCCCTGCAGTGAGACTCATTCTAATTTCAGCTCATAAGACAACAACTAGAAAGCTTTATGCTAACAAATGAAAAAGTTTTTCTTGTTGGGCTTCTAAGAAACACATAGACCCCTTCACAGCCCCCGTTAGTACAATTTTAGATTCCATAGCAGCAATTTTTAATGAAGTTGCAGCAGCAGCTACCGTACGAGTACAATTAGCTCCCATATATAACTACCACATGGGAGACATGGGATTGAAAATAATGTCTCACAGATTGTGCAAAGCCTTCCTGAGAGGCACATTTTTACTCAGGCCTCCAATAAGGGAACTACTACCTCCTTGTGACCTCAATTTGTTACTGTCCACTCTGATTCTCCCACCATATGAACCTGCTTCCTCTTGCCAACTAAAATTTCTAATCTGGAAAACAGCCTTTCTGGTAGCCATTACTTCAGCTAGGAGGGTTTTGGAACTTCAACCTCTATCCATATTCCCTCCCTATTTAGTTTCTCACAAAGACAGAGTCTCTGTTAGAATGAATCCTTCATTCCTTCCCAAAGTATATTCTGAAACCAACTTGAATCAGTCCATTGACCTGCCTGTTATCTTTCCAAACTATGGCAACAAGGCAGAATACTCACTACACCAACTGGATGTCCACAGGTAATTATGCTTCTACTTACATAGAACAAAGTCATTTAGAAAATCTGACCAGTTATTCGTTTCCTTCTCAGATAACAGAAAAGGTGCACCAATATCAAAAGTTACCTTGTCAAAATGGCTTACTGACATTATTACCCACGCATATAATTCTCAGTATAGACAACTTCCAGGAAAGATTAGCGGCCACTCAACAAGAGCCATGTCAACTTCGACTGCCTTTCAGGCCAGACTACCTTTGGACTCAATCTGTGCTGCAGCCACATGGATCAAACGTCGTAACTTTATCACTCATTACAAAGTAGACGTGGCCTCCTGGAACAGGGCTTCCTTTGGTTCCACTGTTCTGAAGAGTTTATTCCCTTGAGCCACCCAAGAAAGAAGGTGCTGGGGACGTTGTCCCAACCAGCAAGAATGAAGGTGAGAAAGGACAGCATAACATTAAGAAGTTATGTACTCACCATAATGTTCCATGTTTGTTGTCCATAATCTCATCTTCATTCTTGTATCCCACCCTCCTTCCTCCAACCTTCGCTCATGCAGGATCGAGAGGAAATTTTTATTGGTTGTGAATTATGTGTGTGCTCTGCTTCCCTTCTTGCCTCTTGAGACATAGGCAAATATCTATTACCACTGGGATTTTTGTATATGGTTCAAAAGTGTCACTATTTTGCAAGCAAGATCTGGGTTATCCTCCCTAAGCATGATGGGATAGGCTATAGCCTCGAGCCAGTGGAAGCTCTCGAGCTTTAGTAATAAGCCAAGTCTGAACTGATGCTTGGTTCCGAACCCAACCAGCAAGAATAAAGGTAAGATTATGGACAACAAACATGGAATGTTATGGTGAGTACATAACTTCTTATTACCAGCACAATCCACAATTCAGTATCCATGATTAGATTAAGTGCTTTCATTCCTGAAAACCCGGAACTTCCTCAGAATCTAGATAGAAACAATGTAACATCCTTAAAAATCCTGCCTTTAAAGACACAGACACACTTATTACAAGCTATTCACCCTAATACATTACACTTATAGTACATTCAAATAACATAAAATACATCTAAAGTGTAAAATGCAAACAAAATTCATTATCCTACAATTTTAACCATCACAATAAAGAATATTAAGTTCAATAAAAATTGTATGCAATACTATTAAAAATTTAATTACAGCTGAACATAGTGCCAACCATAAAAATAAGTCAAAAACACATGAACGTGAAATGTGTAAATAAAAAGTATGTCAATATGCATTAATAACCTAATACAAATATAATAAATCAAAAACTAATGGTGAAAAATAGTCTTTCTGTTCTAGTTTCAAAGATTGCTTTTTTAGTACTACAGAGATGGAAACCATTTCATTCAAACCTGAGGGTTGGGTAGCATTAAGCCTGAGATACCATAACAATTCCTTAAAACCTAATCTCAAAGACTCTTTGTTGAGTATTAACTTTTTCCAATATGGCAAATTTAAAATCCCCAGGTACATGACAGCCAATGGAATGTTTGTAAAGTGTGCTGTTATTACTCTTCACCTTGATGTCATACAGGTGTTTGTAGATCCTTTTACTTAGCGAATGTTCTGTTTTTCCTATGTACAAACTTGAACAGTAGCTGCACAGTGAAATGTACACTGTCCTGCATGTCTTACAATTACCCTTCCTACATCTAATAACACTGACGGTACCATTATCCAACTTTATTTGCTAATCAATCATAATGTGTTTACTATTTACAGTAACCGCATCTAGAGGTAGGAGAATGGATTTTGTTTACATTTTGCACTTTAAATCTACTTGATGTTATTCGAACGTACTGTAATTAAGTGTAATATATTTGGGCAAACAACGTGTAATAA
This sequence comes from Protopterus annectens, assembly GCF_019279795.1. Classification (NCBI taxonomy): domain Eukaryota; kingdom Metazoa; phylum Chordata; order Ceratodontiformes; family Protopteridae; genus Protopterus; species Protopterus annectens. The sequence continues at coordinate 720,128,494 of NC_056736.1, read as the reverse complement.
GGGTGTCTGTGTCTTTAAATGCAGGATTTCTAAGGATGTTACATTGTTTATATCAGATTCTGAGGAAGTTTCAATTTTTTCTGGGACAAAAGCACTTAATTTAATCGTGGATAGTGAATTGTGGATTGTGTTGCTAATAAATATTGTACTACTTAATGATATGAGGTGGACTTAGAATTTTTATTTTTAATTCCTGACACTTTTGTTCAGTATACGAAAGATAAATATCTGTTGGCTTCTTTTGAACAGGAATATCCACAGAAGCAGACCAACTCATGTCAGGAACATTACCCGAGGAAACAGGTCCGACTAGGCAGAGAAGCATTCCCTGCTTCTTCCTCCGATATTGACAAGAGTGATTATTCCATGCCCAAAAAGCACACTATATGAGGACATATCTAAGCCCCAGTCCATGGTGACTGAAGGGACAACACAAAAGGAACCAAAGGAAGAAGATGAGTGGCCTGTGGGACCTGAAATGGGCACTGCAGGGTTGCCTGTCTCATAGATAATGCAGCTGATGGACGGGCCCAGGCTTCATGACCAGGCATTGTAATGAGACTTCAGGCTTTCTAAACCTGTGTTACTTTGGGGACAACTTTAAAGCATCCTTTGCTAATGCCCCCTATTACAGATCATCATTGTTAGGCCATCTGTACAAGACAGAATACAGAAGCATGAACAATATGGCAAAATGTTTTGTGTTATTTGAGTTAAGTTTTGGACCCCACAAAGATTACACAGGAGGAACAAAAAGGATCCCAAATCAGTCTGGTTAAGGAAATCTAGGCTAGGGCCATTTGAGTTGACTTCTGACAAGGGTGGCCAAGGCAGAGGTTGGCCCTTCATTGGAGACAGGCCCAGAAGCTGAGAGGGTCCACAGAACCAAGGATATTGTGGGCACTCTTCCAACAGGCTATCTCTCCATCCCTAATGGGCTTTCCAACAACTCCCTCTAAAGGCAGTCAGGGGTCATTTGTCCCTGCACTTTCCTGCATGGATGACTATCATACAGGACAAATGGGTAAGAAGGACAGTATCCAGAGGTTATAAAGTTATCTTTTCCCAACCTCCCTAAAAATTGAGACAGTGGCTTCCAGCTGTCCCACACTGCATATACTAGAAACAGCTAAAAGTATAATTCTGTCTTTGCTTCAGAAAAGACCCGTCCAGGTGCTCTCACCAGATCAGACTGAGTGGTGACTTTACCCAATGTTCCTTTTATTTCTGAAGAGAAATAATAATCTCAGGCCCATATTGGACATCAGGCATCTAAATAATTACATGAAGAAGAACCCATTCAAGATGGTCACAGTACAGTCAGTTTTACCTTGCCTTTAGGCAGATGACTGGTTGTGTTAGGATGATCTTCAGGATGCTTATCTCCACATAAAAATAGCCAAAGCATCTCGGACATTTCTTCACTTCTGCCTGTAATCCAGTCATCTCCAGTTCAAAGCCTAGTCCTTTGGTTTTACCACAGTACCCCTGGGTGTGTACCAAGTGCATGGCAGTTGTAGCAGCCAACAAATGACTTCAGTGGCTCTGAGTATCTCCCTGTCTAGATGACTGTCTCCTAGTTGCTTTAACAGTGGAATTGTTAGTCAAAGCCAGGTACTGCTTGCTGCAGTTCTGTCTATCCTCTGCTATATCCATAAACCACCAGAAATCAATTATTTTACCTACACAAGTCATTCAATTCATCAGATATTATATAGACACAACTACGTCCATAATGTCTGTCCCACCAGACAGAATACAGATGCTGAGGAATGCAATCCAGACCCTTATTTCCAGTTGTCCTACAGCTACCCTAGTCCTTAGAGTTTTGGGAGACTTGGAGTGCATCTAAGACCATCTGGAAATACCAAGCTGATAGAAGTAAATTTTTTTCAGTTGCACTGTTTCAATGATATTCAACATTCCTGTGCTGCATTTATTTATTGGTTGAATTTATCACTGCTTGCACTTGCTAAAGAAATTCCATCTGCTTGCTACTGTACTGCTTTTAGGTTGTTGTTTTAACAGTATTCTGCAAAGGCTGTGTTTTGTGAACATATCTCAGGGTTAGTAAACTTCACTGCAGGAATCCTTTTTTTGTTCTGATTCTGTCTCCATTTTGTTTTTCCCACCCCCATGCACAACTGCTGTTGTATTCTTAAAACTTGGTGGCTTTTGAGTTGCCCGCCTCTACTATAAAATTGATATTGTACACTCCTCCCAGTCTCATCTCATCACTTCATTCTACTGAGTACAGTGAAATCATTTGGCAAAGTCTACCCCCTTATTTTCTTAACCTTGAATTAGCCTCTGTTTCCTCCCTTCTACTTAACTAAAAAATAAAAAATATATACTTTATTCAGCTGCTTTAAGGTATTTGTATTTCTTCCTACTTTATTACTGTATTTTGCATTTGCAGCTTGTTCTTAAAAATGTTCAGTTGCATTTATTACTGCTTGTTAGTAGTCTGATAAAAAGATTACACTTTATTCAGCTGCTTTTACTGTATTTGTGTCTCTTCCTACTGTATTACTTTATTTTGCTTTTGCTGTTTGTTCTTAAACTGTTCAATTGCATTTATTCTGCTGCATTTATTACTGCTTGTTAGTGGCCTGATTAAATTGTAATTGTTACTCTAAGTCTCTCAGTTATGGTTTAAGGTCTTGGGCTTCAGGCCAGTCATTTTACATTAAGAAGGTTGTGATCTACATTCTTGTGGGAGGAGAGGGTGGCCTCTGCCCTTCTGAGCTGGGACTTGCTGGGTGAAGATTCATTATGCCTGTTGTTCTAAGTGTCTTTGTTCTGGTTTAAGCACTTGAGTTCCAAACTAGGTATTTTATATTAGGAAGATTTGTAGTCTAAACTCTTGTGGCAGGAGAGGATAGCCTACACTCTAAGTTCTAAGCTGGGAATTGTTAGTTGAAGGCTCATAGTGTCTGCTATCCTGAAAGTGTCTAAGTTCTGGTTTAAGAACTTTGACTCCAAACCAGTTATTTTATGTTGGGAGGGTTGTAGTCTAGACTCTAGGGGCAGGAGAGTGTGGCCTACACCCATTCTAAGCTGGTAATTGCTGGTGAAGGCTTAATGAGCCTGCTTTCTGAAGTGTCTTAGTTCTGTCTTATGCACCTGGGTTCCAAACCAGTTGCTTTACATTATGAGGATTTGTGGTCTAAACTATTGTGGCAGTAGAGGATGGCCTACAGTCTTCTAAGCTGAAATTTGCTGGTTGAAGGCCTGTTGTGTCTGTTTTCTGAAGTGTCTTATTTATGGCTTATGCACTTGGGCTCTAAAACCCGTTGTTTAACGACAAGGTTTGAGGTCTAGACTCTTGTGGCGGGAGAGTGTGGCCTACACCCTTCGAAGCTGTGAACTGCTGGTGAATTGCTGCTTTATTTAACCTGTATTTTTTTTTTGTGTGTGCTGTTGAACTGTGATTTTATTTATTTTATTTAACATTTGTTTACTGGGAAAGACCAACTTGGAACAAAGCCAATTTTCAGTGGAGGCCTGGGGTGAAACACTCCAGATGCATGGCTTTGTAACGTGGGAAGAAACTGGAGCATCCAGAGGAAACCCACACGAATGCAAGGAGGACATGCAGACTCCACACAGAAGGCACCCCAGCCGATAACTGAACTGGAGAACCTCTTGCTGTAAGGTGACAACACTACCGCTGCACCACTGTGCCATCCAAATGCACTTTGAATTTCTAGTACTTCTGCAACTTATGGCTTATGCTAAATTCAGACTTGCTGAATCTAAACTGGTATCACTTGAGCATTAAACCAGCTCTTCACTGAGATACTGAAAGATCTGAGGCATCCATTGCCTCCAAGTAACTATAAGTGCCTATTTTTGCTTATATATTGCATGTTTAATTTGTATTTGCATTCTCTGCTTGAATTGTCTGAACTATTTGTTGCCACATTTAAATGTATACTGTACTAGTTCAGCTACAGCATAACCCAGTTGCAGGTTTTACTGTTTCTGAGCTGTTTTGTAACTTCTAAGCATCAAATTCAAGAAATCTTTGTTGGTGAAGGCTCTTCTGCACCCTTGTGGGAGGAGAGTGTTGTCTGGGTCCCATCTATTCAAGGGTGATTGTACTAGAGCTCAGAGAGAGTGCCCTTGTTGGCTAGTTTCTGCTAAAAGGGTTATTTCTTGCTTTATTTTAAGCCCCGAGTTTGCATTTCTTTGCGTGTAGTATACCATCATGCACTGCCACATAGCGGTGGTTACCACTGGTGCTTATAGACGCAAGCATTTTGTTTGTTAAATTTTTCCTTAGCACTTTGTTTGTGGTCCTCCAGAGTTTTTTTGTGGCTCTGCTCTACTGTCAGGTGGAACACTATGCCTAGCCTCAGAGGTGCCAAAACAAGCTCTCACCCACTAGCCATTCCTAAGTACCACCTCTTTTCCTGACCATATAAATTTACAGAATACTATGGATGGATAATTCTCCAAAGTTTCTCCAGACAGCTTGGTCAACATGGGCATCCTGAGGCAGTGTAGCAACTGCCTCATGTTCACTGACAACCCTCTACTCATAGTCCCCACATACACAACATATAAAAGATGCAGCTATATTAAGAACCTTGAATCCATGCTCTCTAACACGTCAGTTAGTACATATGACAATGAACGGGTTGTCAGCATGCAGACCTCACCTCCTACTCCACCCAAACACGCCACACATACCTACATATGTGGAGGTCCTCACCAGAAACATAGCTAAACATCAGAGACCTCCCAAACACACAAAAAACAAGCACTGTACACATAATACTTACTCTGTAGAACACAATACACATAATAGCTCAGACACCAGTGTCTCACCTGTCAAGCCCTTAAGGCAAACCACAAAACCAAACATATTAATCATAGGTATTTCCATCATGAGACATACAGATGTCCCTCTCCTCGGGCTGGATAAGGAAAATGTCACAGTCAGCTGTCTGTCAGGTGCCAGGATATGGCATATCACACATGCACCCATGTCACTCAACAACAGGTACTGTTATGACTCTGTCATAGTCCATGTTGGTGTGAATAACTTGAGATGTACTTCTCTGGACTATATGAAGAGAGACATGACTGAGCTCTTGGACTATGTGTCACAGGTAGGTATGTCCCTAGTTTAAAGCAGCATTTTACCTTCGCCTAGAATGATGCCTCAATACAAACAGAAAATGAGTGACTTTAATAACTGTCTTAGTTTTTGCTGTCATTCGAAGGGGATCCAATGTCTGTCAGCCTGGGATGACATGATTGACAGACCTCGTTGCTTTGCCAGAGACAAGCCTACATCTGTCACCCCTGGGATTTTGGGTACTGGCTAAGGCTTTTGCCACCCCTATAGTGCCTTTTTAGGCAGCGTCTGAAGGACAAAATTCCCAACAGAAAAATTCCACCTAAAAACAACCTCAAGGTTATACTGCTAAATGCTAGGAGTCTTTACTCAAAACTGCACTCACTGGAAGCAGTCCTCACCTTAGAAGACGCAGACATTTGTGCAGTCACGGAGACCTGGTTCAAGGCTGTGGAGAGCACCCTGGCCATACCAGGTTACACCTCCTTCCACACGTTTAGACAACAAACTGAAGTCATGAAAACTAAAGGAGGCTGTGTATCAATATTCATTAAAGACAAATACACCTCCAGATTGGTTAATCAGCATGAATCCCTGGAGATACTTCAGGTGCAATTAACTGTTGGTAAGGCTCCTATTCAAGTCATTTCCAGCTACAGGACCCAGTGCACAAATCGGGACACTCACTCTTCCTATTTGAATCTGCTTGAGACTATCAAGATACATCTGAACACCATGGTTTTGGGTGACTTTAACCACCATCCATTGACTGGGTAAATTATTCTTGCTCAAACTCACTTGCCCAAAAGTTCCTCAACTTCATTAACTCCAGTGCCCCGGACCAGCTGGTTGACACCCCCACAAGGCGTGCCAACATCCTTGATCTGGTGTTTCCAAATATGAGGGACCACTGTAACACCCCCACTATGAGGTTTTCTCTGGTGAGATATGAGCACAAATCAGTCTCATTTGAAGTAACTATCACACCTACCCTCCCCACCCCCCAGCAGCAACTAAATTAAAAAAACTTCTCCAAAGTAGATTATAGCCTCTTACAGAATGGTATAAATAGCTTCACTGCACCTTCCCCCTCAGATGGACCTGGCAACTATTCTGAGTTGCAGGTAATAAACAGCCACTGAGAACGAACCAAATGAACGGTGAGGCAAACGATCAGACAACTATTCTGAGTTCTACACCAATGCTTTATACAAACACCTGTATAACTGCATTGACTTGACCATACCTGATAGGACCAAAACAAGTTTCTCAAGAAAGAACAAACCTGCCTGGTGGACAACTGCTATTAACAGACTTTTCAATAAGAGGGAGTGAGCCCTAAACTGGAAACACTCCCTCCTCAGCTTAAATAAGCAAATAAGACTTCTTGTGAAGTCCTCCAAAACAAACTACATATCCAAATCAGCTTCCTCAACTAAGGAGAACTGTAAGGCATTCTTTAGTTACATCTGTAACCTAAAAGGAAAGGCCCAGATTTGTGCCAAACTGTTAGTTAATGATACCACATATACTGAGACTGTGGACATAGCTAATCTGTTGGCTGAAAGGTTCTGTGAAAACTTCACTCCCCTGTCCCCGACACAGGTACCCCATGACATCCCTACCACCTGTCCCCTACCTTGTATTTCTAAAGAACAGGTCATAAATGCCCTCTCTAAGGCCAAAGCACAGCATCTATGGACCTGATAATATCCCAGGCTGTGTCTTACATGGGCTCCAACAAGAATTAGCAAAACCATTGGGGGCTCTTTTCAGTCATAGTCTAAGCATCAGTTTCATCCCAGCTGAATGCAAATTGGCCATCATTATTCCCTTGCACAAAGGTGGTGCTTCCACTAACCCTGAAAACTATAGACCTATTACCCTGACTAGTCTTATCTGCAAGAACATGGAGTGAATTATTATGGGCCTTATCAACAAAGATATAGTTAATCTCCAAACACTTGACCCTATTCAGTTTGGATTTGTCAATGAGAGATCATGCCTTTTAAACCTGGTAGACTTCTTCGAGACAGTCCCCAAAGCACTAGACAAGGGGAAATCTGTGCATACAGCCTACCTAGACCTAGCCAATGTGTTTGACACTGTCCCCCACCCAGTCGTCATTGACACACTCACCCAAATAGGTATAAACCCTTATATTGTTAGATGGGTCACTAACTAACCACTGATAGAACCCATATAGTCAAAACAGGGGAATCCATCTCCAACAGCAGACCTGTAACCAGTGGTGCTCCACAGGGATCAGTCCTGGGACCTCTACTGTTTGGAATCTATTTCTCTGAAGTACAAGCAAAAACTAAAGGTCTGTGGCTGACAAAGTTTGCTGATGACTGCAAACTGGGAGTGGCCACCGAATCTCCAGATGATGTCACTATCCTACAAAAGGGTCTTACACAAACAAATGATTGGTGGCAAAATCATGACCTTAAACTCAATGCAAACAAATGTATTATCATCTCTTTCATTAAGGGCGATGTTCCTGCTAACTACCACATCAACAGCAACACGTTAAATACACACTCAGTGGTGAGAGACCTGGACACGCAGGTTGACAGCAACCTTAGCTTTGACCACCATGTCTCCACAGTGGTAAGAAGGGCATTCTGTGTTACTCATCTCATAAGTAAGGGCATTGCCTCCAGAAAAAAAAAAGACGTTGTAACCTCCCTGTACTCTTCCATCATCAGGCTAATAATTGAGTACAATGGCCCTTTTGGTGTGTAGCTTCCCAAGCACCTGCAGCAATTGGAGAAACCACAAAAATTCCTCACAAGGAATATTTAAGGTCTTCAGCATCTGTTCTGTATGGATTGTCTGAAATCACTGTCACTTTATTCTGCTTCATACAGACTACTTAGAGGTGATCTCTGCCATGCATGCAAGGCAATCTCTGACCTGCTTTATTGGAAATGCTGCATCTTTGTATGTCAAATGGTTCACAGGTTACTTGCTCTAAAGACCCTAACCTGCTATGTGACATTAATAGAACCTGCTGGAGGAACAGATTTGTCTCCCAGAGGTTAGCACACCATTGGAACAGACTTCTACTTCATGTCAAACAGAGGGCCTTATTGGCCCTCTTCAAACGCAGTCTCAACAATTGGATGGGTAACCATAAATTCATCCCGGGGGGTTCTACCTGTGTCCTTCTTGGACAGTGACAATAGGTGCTGATAATGGATATAAGGGTAGAACTTGGCTAGGCTTGGAAGGGCCCTAGGGCAACTAGCCAATAACTGCCTATGATCCTATTAATGGCTTTGCCTAGTCTAAAGGAACAGTTTGCTCATTTCCACATGAAGATCCTGCAGAGGCTCCTAAAGGCTCAATGCTGTCAGCCTTATTCAACTCAGATTATCATAATCAACCTTTACAATCAAGAGTTACAATGGTGGCTAGACTTTGTGTAAGGCAGCGGGGGATTACGATATGAGGGTGGTCCAAGGGTTAAGGAGTGAAGAACTGGCTAACATTCATGTCACTGTCTTGTACATGCGAGCAGTCCTCCTTGAGTTACAGGAACTGCAAGACTACCTTCTTCCAGGGATGATTTATATCTAAACAGACAGTAAAACAGTTGTTTGGTACATCAGAAAGCCTGGTGGAACCCAATCTTACCCTTTATTCTGGGAAGAAGTGAGGGTGTGGAAATGGGTGATTGCTTCACATTGCTTTCTAGTTGCAACACATATTTCTGGGACTCTCAGCTGACTTGTGGATAGGCTGAGCAGTTCAGTCCTAATGCCTCATACGTGGTCACTCAATCAGGTAGTGGCAAAGCAGATTTTAGCTACTAGGGTCAGCCTTGCTGTGATCGATTTGCCTCTCCATCCAGCACCAAATGTGGCAAGTTATTTGCCATGATTCCACCAGAGGTACAGTCCCCAATAGGTGCTCTGCTTGAGCAATGCCTCTGTAGTTACTGGATTATTATCTCCCTTTTCCCCTAATTAACATTTTCCCCTAATTAACATTTCCCCTAATTAACAGGTTTCTGTAGAATGTAATCAGATGTAAAGCTGCCATGATCCTCATTGCCCCATACTGGCCCAGACAAATTTGGCTTCCCCTTCTAAGTCCTCACATCAGGGACCCTCCCCTGGAATTGGTTCACAGACAGGATCTTCTTTCCCACCAAACCAGAAAATCCCACCTAGAATTCTGCTGGGTTTCTCCACTTCCATTGATAGTCAATAACCCAGCTTTAGTATTATATCTGCCTCTCAAATGAAGACCATTCACAAACTGCATAGTGGAAGTGGAAATGTTTCATGATCTGGGCATATTCATACAACATTGACTCCTTCTGTGCTCCTATTTCAGATATCTTGAGATTGAATGATAGAATGTTCAACTCTGTTTCTGGTTTCTCTACAATTAAACTGCAGTTAGTAGCTATTTCCTGATTTCAGGCTTATCCGGAAAGCCATTCCCTTGAGTTGGGGGTTGGCATATTGGTTAAGGGATTTGCCTCAAAAATGCAAAGTACACGGTTTGATTCTCACCTTTGCGGAAATTGATTAGGCTTAAAATGGCCCACAAGGGCAGGTAGCCTAGTACTTACATATGAATGTATGAACCTATGGACCTTTGCCAGGACCTTTCTCAGTAGATATTTCAACTTGGGCCACCAATTAAAAAATATTACTCTGCTAATAATAAAACAATAGGACTAGAGTTAAACTACCCAACTACTTAACTATTAGACAAAAATAGTAATACAGCTTTCAACTATATTTAACTATCTAACTTTTTTTGAAAAAACTACCAGAGGTGATGCTAGGAACTGCCAAACACCAAAAAAGGGAAAAGAAAGCGCAGTTTTATAAGTAAAACCATCATAACAGTAGATGTTTGAATGATCACTAATGCAACACCCTTAACTATATGCGATTATATCCTGCCAAGGATATAACAGCTGGCCAGCTTCCAAAGCTTCAGGGCACCTTCCCTCCAACATGGTTACGCATCTCAAGCTGAGATTAATAAAAAGACAAGTTTGAACATCAAGCCCTTCAGAGATTTCATGCCAACCAGGAGTAATATACACACACACACACACACACACATATATATATATATATATATATATATATATATATATATATATATATATATATATATATATATATAGGTGTGACACCTGTGCCTTGGCCCAGCAATCAAGGACCCTAAAACCTCACCACTAACACCATTGAGGGGCGTCTCATATAGGAGGAAAGGATATCAAACACACACAGCAAAGTGCAATTTCCCTTAAGAGCACGCAAAGATCACAGTCAGTCCAGGGCTGGTTGCTCCCTTGCTCTCCAGGTCCCCAATAAGTCTCCCCACTGGCACAGCTATAGGGTCCAGATCTCAGCCTAGTGGGCAAGCTAAAACCTCCCGCATCCTTTCTGTCCAACCAGTGCTTCATTATCCCTGCCCAAGTAGCTGACACACACACACACACACACACACACACACACACACACACACACACACACACACACTTTGAGAAGAGTTTATATAACCACACATACACTCCTGGGGAAGGCTGGCACAGGCTCTCCAGCTGTGCCCCTTTTACCCAGACTATATGGTAGAAATCACTGCCACCACCCAGGTAATATTTATTAGCTACTTAAAGGCCCTTACAAGGGAGTCCAATTATTACTGTTCAATATTATTATCCAATTGGTAGTATAGCCCAAAGCTAAAGCTATTGGAGTGGCTTTGTACAATTTTACCAAAGGCATGCAAGTACTCTAGAGAGCTTAAATTATCTCTACAAAAGCAGCCACAGTTGAAAGGTTTTAAAATATTTAATAATAAATAATAAAAACACAAGACAATACTTTTTACTACACAGCGCTAGTCAGGAGTTCAGAGATCACAAAGAAATACTTAAAATAATTCAGGAGTACAGGTCTGACATCACAGAAAAACACAGTCTAAACTTTCTAGTTTCTAGCTATTTCTAAGAGAAAACACAAATCTAAGATAAACTTACATATAGAACACAGGCAGAGTGCTGATGATTTGGATGGTCAAGACAAAAATGCTTAATGCTCTCTGATTCTCTCTGTTTTTAAAATCACATTCCTTGTTCATATTACATCATTCTTCACACTTCCCTGGGTTCCCAGGCTAACAGAAACTGCATTTACATTCTTAACATCTCCTTTTGTTATCTTGCAGCTGGTCAGGAAGCAGAGCAATAAAAATACATTTGCATGTTTAAATATAGCAATTTAACTCTTGGTTAAAACAATAGAAAGAATGTCTTCATTTAGACATTTTGGCACCGTGTTTAGATCAAAGGGTCACAACAAGCTTTACTTGATCAGTTTTCTGCCAGCAGAGTGCACTGTTGTTACATTTTTTGCAGTTCCACATCTAACAGCATTTTCTCCATTTAAGACAACAAGCCTGTGGTTTACATTAATATTTACAGATGTAAGAATTATCTATAAAATTCTCTCTGGATAGGCAGGCAGCCTTCACAATAGGTTTACTATTACAATGTCGGACGGCTATCAGTTGAACTGGGATAGTTGGAAGATTATCAGTGAAAGCACTTCAAACAAGTAAAAACAAAAACAGCCACACAGCAAGTCCATGTAAATACTTTACCAAATAAGAACAATAAAAGAACAACGAATGTAAGTGCTTTCGTAAGGCACCAATGACCAAACGGGTATCCGTAGAATCTGATTGATACCATTAAGAAGGAGGTAATTGACAAACATATAAAAGGGTTTTATAAACGTATTTTGAGCAGGTTTGGGGACAGTTCCTTGAGCATGATAGGTGTAGGGACTGGACCAGACATGGTCAGTAACCCAAAAGGGGGGGTGAGTCCCAATTGGGAAGGAATGGCGTAACATCTAGGGTATCCAGGGTGGGTGAAGAACCCCTGTGCCTGTTTGTGCCCACTTTTTCCAATGATAGCCTTTTGATGCAGGATATTGTTAGTAAAAACTGATGTATTTTAATAAGTGAACCATCCATGGGGGCTACATTTGGTGAACACCCTGATTTCATATTTAGAAGAGGAAAAAAACATTAAAAATATACTGGAGAAAGCTAAGGATGTGATTACACACGGAAGAATGGCACCTTGTGGAATGTGCCATCAGTGTAGTCATATTTTAGTTACATCTAAGGTTGGCATAAATAATAGGGAGATTATTATTAAAGGCAAATTTAGTTGTTATACTCAGGGGGTGGTATATGCCGCTGTGTGTTCCCAATGTTCAAGTTTTTATGTTGGGAAAACCCAACTGAAGTTGGCACAGCGTATATATGAGCACCTATATGAGATTCATCAGTGCAATAAAAAAATGCCTTATATAGACATATTAAGAATTTCCCAGACCATGTATTTAAATTTGTGGTCTTGCAGCAGGTCAAATGAGAGGACAGAGGGGGCCCTTGAAAGTTGTTTTTGGAAGAAAGAGAAACCTGGTGGCAGGTTTCTCTTAATGCCCATGCACCCCCGGGTCTTAATGAGGCTATAACTATTACCAGTAAATTGAAATTAAGAGTGTTGGACAGATAATTTTTTTTACCTAGATGTGACAGGTCAATGTTTTTAGAGTTATTATATATAAATATACATATTATTTTATTTTTATTTAATATATGGAAAGTTTAATTTTTGGTTTCTGTTTGTTGTTGAATATATTGAATGTTTTTATTATACTCAGGATTTAATGTGATCACTAATAGGGGCTAATTTAATAATTACAGGGGGGGTGTCTTTTGTATAAAATTTTGAACACTTGTAGGTTAATTTGTCTGAGGAAGTTTGGTCATTGGTGCCTTACGAAAGCGCTTACATTCATTGTTCTTTTATTGTTCTTATTCAGTAAAATATTTACGTGGACTTCAATAGTTGGAAGGTTAATTTCCTGTTCACTGAAGGCCGAACCAAAAATGGTTGACACCACACCAGCGAATGCAAGTGTACATGTGATGTTGTGAGGTCATCATTCTGCTTGGTGATCGTAGTACAGTGGGGACCAGGAAAGATACCCATTACCTCACTGTAGTGCGATCTTGGAGTTGTACATATAATTACCAGGGTGTGCGTGGGGCACAGCTTCCCACAAATGCCCCCTCTCCCACAAAATGTTAGTTGGAACTGACTGGAAAGGAAGGTACACTGGGTAATGTTGACTTTGTCAAATATGGACAGGTCAGTATAACTGGTTTCATTATTGTGCCTTTTCAATATTTTAATTCGATGAAGTCATCACTCAATAAAATCAGTTTCAGGATATGACATACACAAAAAACTACGGGGTATGGAGGGAGTGATCTGCTACTGTAGCAGTGATCATTCAATAATCACCTGTTAGGGTAAGTTTACTTACACAACTATACTAAGTTCATTATATTGTTCACTGTTGTAGTAGCCTTAGCTACATGGGTAGGTTACCCTGTTTTAACATTTGACATATGGAAAGGGAAGGATCTATGTGCCCCTGGAGAATGGTCCTAACAAAGCCTGATCAAGACCTAAGGAAGGAATCAGGCTTGTAGTATTTTGCAAAAGTATGTACAGAGGAACAAATTGCTGCTTCTACAGTGCTGTTAGAATCCAACCCTTTCCAAAAAGGCATAGATGAAGCCATGGCCTAATAGAGTGAGCCTTGACCCTGTCTGGAATAGTTTTGCTGTGGTGAGAATAAAAACAGGTAATAGTATGAGACAACCATTAAGAAACAGTCTATTTCGACACAGGTTGTCCCTTCTTCCTGCCTTCAGAAGAAATGAACAACTGATCAGAAAATATGAAAGATTTTGTTCTGTCTCTGGACATCCAAGCTATAGAGTATCCTTTCTCCTTCATTTCTGGGTTTGGGAATAAAAACAGGGAGATTGAAAATATGGCTTAAAGTAATCTTGAATACAACTCTAGGCATAAAAGAAGGATTGGTTCTCAAAATAAACTCTGTCTATGTGGAAAATGTGAAAAAGGTTGACTCCCCATAACAGCTTGCAACTCAGATACTCTTCTTGCAGAGGTCAGAGCAATTAACAAAACTGTTTTCTATGTTATCAACTTAAAGTCATCTGGGTTAGCTGGTTTAAATGGAGCAAGTGTTAGCTCTTCTAACACAAAATTAAGGTCCCAAGGTGGAGCCACCAGTTTTCTTAGAGGTCTGTTATGCAAAGTCCTTTCAAAAACATTTTCACATGAGAGTGCACTGAAAGAAAGGGATACATGGGTAGACATGCTGGAATGGGAGACAAATGAAACTTGATGGAGGAATAAGAAAAGCCATAGGATAGTAACTCACACAAATATTGTAAAGCTAGCAAAACACTAGCCCTGAATGGGTGCTGGTTATGTTGTTGACACCAACTAGAACATGTTTTTCCTTTTGCTAATATATCATTTCCTAGTAGCAGGCTTCCTCGCTTCCATTAATACCTGCTGGATGTTCTTAGTAAACAGGTGTCTAAAGGGAAATATGACCCTATCATTCAGGCAATGAGTTGAAGTTAATTTGGGTTGGGGTGTATCAAATACCCCTGTTCTTGTGTGAGTAGATCCATTCTATGAGAAAGCTTGTGGTAATTGTCCCCGGCCATTTCCAAAAGAAGGGAGAACCACTGTTGCCTGGGCCAGAAGGGAATCACCACAATGATCTTGGGGAATTCACTTTGAATCTTCAGAAGTACCTGGGATATTAGTGGAAAGGGCAAAAAGGCTTACAGGAACATTCCTGTCTATGGAATGGAAAAGGCATCTGTCTTCCAGACCTTCTTGCATGTGGTAATCCACAACTACCACAACAAACATCCAAAAAATAAAACCAGAAAGAACAAAGAAATGGATGAGCCGGTAGCTAGGGTGAAGTACAAAACAACGTTTTATTGAGGACACAAACCAAAGTTGACAATTAATCCAATTGTGTAACAAGTGTTAAGTGCTTTTGCCCCTCAGTATGACAGGGACTTCTTCAGAACGCTGAAAACCATACAGCAGGTCATTTAAAAAGATTTGAAAACATCACATGACATTTAACTAAATTTAGATAGGATTTAAAAAAAACAATAATACTTTTGGCCTACATTAAAAATCGTATTAATCCAGTTATTAATAATAATACAAATAAAAACATATAATAAGAATCATTTAAAATCTGTTGAAGTTTTAATACATTCATTAAAAACAGTACATGATTAAAATCAAGAGGGCTATAAGTGTTAAATTTAATTTGCCACCACAGTTCCCTAAAGTCCAATCTGTCTTCCAATGGACCACCCCTAGAAGTCTTTGTTACTTTTTCTATTACTGAAAAACAAAAATTATGATTGGGGTGGTCTTTAATGTACTTAATAGAGCATTACCTGTACACTCTTTTTAATGACATTAATATGCTCATAATTCCTCTCATGGAAATGCCTGTTTGTTTTCCCAGTACAGAAAGCTGTACATTGCGTACAGGTAGCAACAGTTTACTATCAAAATGTCGAAAATTAAATTAAAAAATGGTACTAATCAGCAAATTCTTTCGCTGAAAGTACAAATGACCTAACAACCCGATTGTCGAAAAACAGCTGTTAATGCCGAAAATGTCGACAACAACATTTTATGGCATTAACAACAATTCCACCCTTGCCGTAACTCCCTAACCTCTACACCTAACATCCCGTTTATGCAGGGGGGCAAGCCCCACTGCACCCCCATGTGAGGGGTTGCACGCCCAACACCCCCCAACTTAATATTCCAACTCCGAGATCACGCTACAGTGAGGAAAGGGATGTAAGTCCCTAACTGCACTGTACCACGATCCCTTTACATGAGCAAACATTATATTTGTGAATACACAGTCCATTCACAAATATAACATTTGCTCATGTAACCTGCACACATATGAATTATTCGAACATCTGTAGTTTGACTACTTCATAGCCGTGAATTGCACGGCAAGATTTCAGTGGTAAACCGGTAGCAACATATAACTACTTGGATGCAAAATTACTATAAATTTTAATATTTATTGTATAAATGCCACCAATAATAACTTTATCGCCTTTTAAAATATATGGACATTGAATGCACACTTTACATCTACATGTCCCCTTTAATACTCTGGATGATAATACGCTTTTTTTGTTCATTGCCAACATTTTCTGAATATTAACTCTTCTCTTGTATACCAATTTCGATACATCTCCTAACTTTTTTATCCAGCCCTTTAAAACACACAAAAAACAGTCCCCCCCCCCCCCTGGATTTCTGAGGCCATTTTTTTTTGCTGTTCTTTTCATGGTAAGCCGCTTTCCTGTTCTGGTCATGTTCGATCTACCATGGCTGTGGATTTTTCTGGTGTGTCTTTCAAGGGTTTGAATGCTAGATCCATCTTGGAAGTTGTTACTTGGTCCTCTGTATGTGCCTTTAATGAAAATTACAAGTTGTAAGTCATTTCTACAGCCAGAGCAGGTTTTGCCAGGGCTATCTTACATGTGTTTTTGGAAGGCTTCTTTGTGGTTTCCACCTCCGATCTTTTCCAGTAGATTTTATAATCTCCCACCTGTAAAGAATACTGCAGCAGTGATAAGGAAGGACATAGTACAGTTGTGCAGGATCTTCCCATAACAGTAGATGTCAAACTTCTCATTGTTGCAATACTTTTCCATCCTTCTTTCTCTCAGTGTGCTTCTTCTTCTGGCTGAGATGTCTCCGTCTTCTTCTTCTTCTTCTTCTTTCTTTTTCTCTTTCACGATGCATGTGGTCAACCTTTCCCACTTGGGTTACTCTGGTTCTTCTGGGGCAATTCATTTCTGAGTATTATGTGCTCGCACGTCACTTATATAGCTTGTGCCTTGGATGTAGAACGTACGTCTGGTGTATGCTGCCTGGAATGAGATAAGGCTTTGATATGCTGGCCAGACATTAGGCTGCAGGATTAGAATACTGTAACCAGGAGAACCAGGACATTTACTATTACGGTAAGATCTTGCACAACTGCACTTTCTCCTAGTGAAAACACTGGCACATACTGAAAATAGTCTCAAAGAAACAGAAACTCTTACAGAGAGAATCAGATACCATGCTTTTCCCTGAATGTGAATCAGAAATCTGAGGAGAAACCCTTGTATCTGTATCTTCATCTTCCTGTCCAGATTCCGGATCCTGCATCTCTTCGGGAAAAGAAGCACCCCATTTTCTTTTACCGAAAGTCACCTTATAATATGGATAAATAGCCTGAATTAGATGCTGAGCCAGACCTAACAAACTACTCCTGTCCAGGGAAATTTGAACAGGAGCAGATACAGGTTTAGTTTTCTGTTTTTTTTTTTTTTTTTTTTTTTTTTTAGATATAAAAGGGCCAGCAGGACTGTTAATGGCAACTGTAGCTTCCCTTGGGATGTGTACAACATTCTGACCAAACAGGGAAGAGTTAACCTGCTATGCTTCCCCTCCCAGGACTGACAAAGAGTGGCCCTTCTCACACACACATGAAATCAGACATGTCTGATAAAGTTAACACTTGTTTAACAAAAGCGCTCATATTTTATTTGTTTTTCTTGTGGATTTTTATCATTAAATACACTGGTTTATCATCACCTGAGTGATTTGTGCCTGTGAAACAAAAAATAAAATAGACACAATTGTGCCAGAGAAAAATAGTTTTAAATTGTTTTTAAAAACTTTTAAACTAAAGGAAAAGGTGTGCTCTCATTTAAAAGTACAGTTAAATTTCATGACAGCCCATTAAAACACAAATTCCTAGAGGAAAATTAAGTTTCCCAGCGAGGAAAGTACATTTAAAAGTACATTTTTAATGTGAAAGGTTTTTCTCCAAAGGGAACTTATCTGCCCAGCAACAGAACAACACAAAACAACCTTTTCAGTCCTCAAAAGCCCAGGGAGGAGCACTCTCTTCAGCTGCAGGAAAGCTCAGAAGGGTTTAATGGGGTCCATATCAGAATAGCAAAGAGGCGTTTAATCGAACACCTCATCACTGACGCATAAACAGCGAACGCACTAAAGCACGATTGCTCAGAACACTGATTTCCTTCCCTGGGAAAGAAATCAGTAGCACTAACACACAAACACACACACTTTCAAACATTACAACGTGGGGGGCTTCATCCCTACACCCCCCAATGTGGGGGGGATGTGCCCCCCACACACACCCTAACTAAATATACCAACTTCGAGATAGCACTACAGTGGGGAAAGGGCAAACACATGGGGAAGGCCACGTGATTTCTTTCCCAGGGAAAGAAATCGCTGTTTTGAGCATTTGCACTTTAGTTCGTTCGCTCTTTATGTGTCGCTGGAGAGGCGTTCGATTAAATGCCTCTTCGCTATTCTGATATAGACCCGCTTAATGATCAATTCTGTCTTTTTAGGCAGCTCATCTTGAGCTGCCTAATGGTTTTAATACTTGGAAGGTGCCCTGTAGCATTGGAAGCTGGTCAGCTTTTACATCCTTGCAGGATATAACCTCATATAACTAATAATACTGCAGCAGTGATCAATATGATGAACATACTGCAGTGTTCAAGTTCTGTTAATATTTTCTATATATTAAATTATTTGCTTTATGTTTATTCTTCTAGCTCTTTAAGAAATTACTTCTTTATAAAATGAGCTTGAATGTTTTATCAGTTTTGCTACCTATCCTTCGCCTCTGTCTATTGGCTGTTCCACTTCTCAACAAACATTAAAACGTGCTATCCCCAGAATAAGTGAAGAATAGGAAGCCAGACCCACATAAGTACAATACAATACAAATAAACCTCTTGTGCCTTATTAATTTATTTTATTTTGACTGTGTTAACCAGGGCAGAGTGCTGATATCATTGCACCCATTTCAGTCAAAACCCAGGGAACACGCAATACATACATGACATTTTATACAGACAGCCTGACGAAATGCAATATATACATATATTACACACAAAGTGAATATCGTAGTTGGCCTTAGATGAAAGAAGCTAAGAAAAGAGTTAAGAAGCTTAATAGAAAAACAAAAAAATATTGTATTGTTCTTTGACAGTCAGGTATTAAAGGACAGTGCATGTGGAAATCTGATTGCAATCTTTATATACATGTAATAAGTGACAATAAATCTAGCTCTAAAATTATAATTAAATTTCTTACAGCATTTTCTTTTTTAAGGGAATTTTTTTGTGAAGGCTCCACTTTGCAACCATTATCTAATATTACTGGAGAACTCATAACACTGTAAATGTACTGCACATTTTGTATAAGGTGGGACATTGCATAACAGCCCTACATATAATATCATACCTGTTTATATGCCGGCTTAACTCCAGGCATCAGTACCCGGTATCGATCCACAAACTCTACAAACGTGTATCGAATCGGATAGCCAGCCCTTCGGATGCGAATTGTTTCCATCATCCCAGAATATCTCAACTGTCGAACGCATAACTCTCTGTCAAACAACTACATAAAAGGGAATTAAAGAAACAGCATAAAATGATATGAATACAGAGACCCTGTTAGTTCTTTTAGTAATGCTAGAGTGTAACACTGTTTGGAGAATGGATATTCAGTTTAAAAAGTCTGTTCCAATACTTGCATTTATTTATTAAGACAGCAATTAATGTTGCTACCAAAGGCAAAAATAACCTGTAACCTAGAACCCACTGTTTTAATGTTGGTACTTATGAATATGAATTTGCTCTAGGTTCATATGGCCCTTTTACCAGGGGCGGCTCGTGGCATAGGGCTGCCGGACTGCAGCCCCCTCAAAAAGAAAAAAAGAAAGAAAAAGAAATGAAAAATAAAAAATATTTTTTAAAATTGCGGACTTGGCATGCGCATAGACCGAGTCCGCTTATCGGTCTATGCGCATGCTCAGGGCAGGCCGTCCCATAGGGGGACACAAGGAGCGTCTGTGCACTTTTACAGTGCACAGACCCGCCAGGATTATGGGACGCGTCCGGACTGCTCCTCTTGCAGCAGGGACTCGGGACAGTGCCTCAGGGATCTCGTCGGCGTCGGGAAGGAGCATGTGGATCTCGCGGGTCTTCAGTATTGCGCGGGAAGGATGTATGTACGGACGTTAACTTTGGATTGAGGTAAGGTGCCTTTCAATTTACAATGTTTATTTTTCTTTGTGTATGGTGCTTGTTACTGGAGTTTGTGTGTGTGTGTGTGTGTGTGTGTGTGTGTGTGTGTGTGAAAATGCCCCAGGTGCTTATGGTGGTGTGGTAGGGAATGCCTCAGGCTTGAACCCTGTACCCTGTATGCAGGTGTTAAAGACTTGAGTTCCCTACCCACCACCATTTGTAAAAAAATTTCAGATTTTTACCTCATATTTGATCTGATCTGTTCCTCATAATATCTGTGGTTTGTAAATGTTGTAATGCTTGATATTTGATGGTGTAGTAGTAGCATTGTTGCCTCACAGCTGCAGGTTCTTGGGTTTGATTCTTGGCTGGGGTTCCTTCTTTGTGGGGTCTGTATCTTCTCCCTGTGTTTGTGTGGGTTTGCTTTTGTGCCCTCCCATGTTACAAAGACATGTCTGCATTATTTCTTCCTGGGCCTCCGCTGAAAATTTATTTGTTCCAAGTCAGACTGTCCTGATTAAAAAATGTTAAATAAAATTGATAGGCATTTGAATTTCAGACTTAAGGGTTTCTGAATGTTTAATTCCCTGCGTATTTGATGGTGCAGTGGTAGTATTGTTGCCTCACAGCTATAGGTTTTCTGGTTTGATTCTTGGTTGGGGTGGCTTCTGTGTGGAGTCTGCATCTCCTGCCTGTGTTTGTGTGGATTTGCTCTGGTGCCCTGCCATTTTACAAAGACGTGTCTGCAGTTTTAATCCCTGCTGAAAATTGGTTTTGTTCTGTCCGCAGTAAAATTGACAGGCATTTGAATTTCAGACTTCAGGTTTCTGAATGTTTAATTCCTTGCATAATTGATGGTGCGGTGGTAGTATTGTTGCCTCACAGCTATAGGTTTTCTGGTTTGATTCTTGGTTGGGGTGGCTTCTGTTTGGAGTCTGCATCTCCTGCCTGTGTTTGTGTGGATTTGCTCTGATGCCCTGCCATTTTACAAAGACGTGTCTGCAGTATTAATCCTCGTCTCTGCTGAAAATTGTTTTTGTTCTGTCCGCAGTAGAATTGACCGGCATTTGAATTTCAAACTTCATGTTCTTCAGAATACATAGTAGCACAACCTTTTTTCTAGCAATTTTCTAAGTTTATAAGATGAATATTTTAAATTTGTCCCTATTTTGGGACTGTATTCCCCATTATTGGCTTGTCCAGGTTTTGTGCTAAGGTTGACAGCTATGGCAAGAACTGAATTCACTGAATATGGACTGTAGAATTGTGCATATTTACTGATAAAGGTGCACTGTAGAATTGTGCATATTTACTGATAATGGTGGACTGTAGAATTGTGCATATTTACTAATAATGGTGGACTGTGGAATTGTGCATATTTACTAATAATGGTGGACTGTAGAATTGTGTATATTTACTAATAATGGTGGACTGTGGAAGTCTGAGTAGACTTTCTATGATAAATGTTCTCAACTGGGCAGTTTTGCCATTATGGGTGCATATGTTTTGTTTCATTGCTTACTGGAAAAATGTTCAAAACAAATTTAAAACACCCTCTAACAAGTGTACTGTATTGTACAAGGAATATAATTTTTAGTACAATGAGGAAGGTGTATCAAAGAGCACATGTATGTTTCATATGCAAGGGGCCTATGATTCGAAAACAGCCCAAAATTAATCTTTATCTGCCACTGGCAAAATGTATTTTCTTTGAATGTGGGTTTCAATGAATGTGAGTTTCAAGGGCAGAGAAGTTTTAATGCTAAGTTTTCATTGTGAGACTGCATTGCTTTGTTTAACAGATTACTTAATGTTTGTGCTGTAAAATACAAAATAAAACTTTCAAATGAAGTCCAATCATTGAAGTAAAGCAGTATGCACATTAGTGTTTATGGTAAATGGAGTGAAATAGCCAAGTAATGGTTAATTGGAATGGCTGCAGAGGCTCCAGTTCAACCATTATTTTGTCAGGGGGGGGGAAGGGCAGCAAACTCAGACAGGCCCAGCTGAACTATACCTCCCAACTGTGCAGATTTTCAAAGAATGAATAGATTTTTGCTTCTTATTTTTGGTTTGTTGTTCATAAAATTTGTAGTTTTAATTCCTAAATGATTTGCCAGAAGTCACTAAATAATAAGTTTCAGACTTCATAACCTTCATAAAAATGCATGTTAAAGTAAGAGCGTTCTATCAACTGTCTCAATTTATACAAGAGCAATTTTAGTACTGTTTATATGTGCCCCAATATATTTGGCCTTGTTCAGATTTACTGCATTAACAGGTTGAGAGGTACATGCAAATAAATTGCTTTATAGAATTAGGCATAGCCAACCTCTCAACTGTCCCCAATTTTTGGCTCAAAATGTTGCTCTTCCCCTAATAATCCCTCCATAAAATAGCAATTTTGGAAGAAAACATGGAGGGTTTACAATTAAGAAATAACTGTAATAATCAAAGTTATAGATTACTTGAAATGCATGTAGATTCTTTTATTTTGTCAGCTGCTCAAGGTAGCAGTACTAATATTAAAGTGTCCCTTCTTTGACAGGTAGAAGCTGTATTGTGTGTCTATTTTATATTTTTGCATCACATTTTTGGTCCATTTTTCATAAAATTGTGTTTTTGGCAAATTAGTGACAAATCACTAAAGACTGAAGTTAGAAAATGACAGACATTTGAGTTTCAGATTTTATACCCTTCAGAAAATTCATACTAATGCAAGACCTATTCTATTATCTTTCTAAGTTTATTAGAGCAATATTTAAAATTGTCCTTCTTGTTGTGCCTTTGTCCCACTTCTGTGTATGGCTTTGTCCAGATTTCTTGCTCTTGAAGTTGAGAGGTATGACAAATGTGTCAGGGCCATCACAGTCAGCCAGAGAGATTTCAAATTGTGACATGCTTGTTGCACCCCACTCCCCATGTAGTGACTCTGGATGTGTCCAAGCAAGGCAAGGAGTAGTTGTATCTACCTTGGATGGGGAGGACACACTGCATAAGTACTACAGTGGCTTTTCATCTGTCCTTGATTTTGCAGAATGGTCTGGTTTCTGTCATATTTTTGTACTGTTGATTTATGCTTATTACTCAAAGTGCCTGTTGCTCTGTGTTTAAGTAGCAATGCTTTAATGACCATAAGGTAAGCTTGTCTGACATCGTAAGATGCAAGTAAGCTTTAATAAGCATACTGTTAAAGAATTGCCAACATTGAAAGCCTTTCTGTTGTTGCCATGCAGATAATACTTGACTAGATAATGTATAAGCCTTGGGTATTAAAGGACAGGATTCCATTATTTTAAAAGCTCATTACACTTGTTGGAGACTTCCAGTCATCTCTACAGGCTTTACCCGTAAACTAAACAGAATGCCAATCATGTGTGGTCCATAACCTGTACAGTAATCCTTTAAGCAATGTATCTTGAGCTTGTTTCTTGTTTGCTTTTCATTTTTACTTTTATCATGTTTTCCCCATGAAACGTTGTCAGGCAGCAGGTCTTTTTGGATAAGAAACATTTTTACAAGTGGGGCATCACATAGATTTCTACTTTCAGCATGTTGCTTGGTACTTTAATAAAGCTGAATATATTATAATTAGAACTGCAGTGCAAGGAGAAGTAGTTTGAGTTGAGTGCTTCTGGTTTTTCTTATACTTGATTTTGACTGGCATTCCAGTAATGTATTTAAAAAGTAATTTATTTTTTCATGCCTCACAACCTTTTGTTTCCATCTAGATATTAAGTAAGCTGTCATGCAGCCAATGCATTGAAATATTTTTATTCTTCTACACTTATTTTTGTCTTGATTGGACTTTCATAATGATGGTTTGCCACCCAGGGCAGCGTATTTAATTAAAGTTAGTTTTTTTGTGGTTTTGTGCATAGCTCCTCCCCTTTATGGTTGACCACACCCCTTCCCTTTGACCCCGCCCATTCAGCGTCTCCTGCAGCCCCCCTGTGATTTGAAGTCACCAGCCGCCACTGCCTTTTACCTATAATGATGCAACCATGGAGATGACTGTATTAGAAAGGCAGGTATAAAAGTATTTGCCCCCCCTTACCTCTAAAAAAATGTTTCTTGTCTATTTTGTGTTCAATCAAATGGTATTTCAGTTAACCATTCCTGGAAATAGTACTTGACTTTTCTTTTGCCGGTCAGTGCATGTTTTTCTAATTATAATTTAGTGTAAATGGTTATTTATTCAAAGCTAGGAAACAATAAATATGGTATACTAAAATAACAAGAGTAATAAAAATAACTATCACTTTCCATGTTAATATCACTATTAAAATATTAAAATAAATCATGCTCCAATATTCTGTTGCCAGCAATAACATCAGAAAGCTTACTGTCCTAATATGGAATTGTTAGCATTCATAATTACTTCCTGTATAGGCAGGAATCTATTACATTGAAATTGGAAATAATTCTACTTTTGCAGCAATGTATATCTAAATTCCAAGATATCTTTTAGAATACAACATAAACCTGAAAAAATCCTGTATCTTTCCAGAATATAACTATATGCCAGTATTAAATAACAAAGGAAAACCATTGCTGTTCTTCTGACTACATGCACACTCTCAAACAGCTCTCAGTCCTTATGCTGTCTTTAAATTTGTTTCATATAATCTTCAGAAAAGGTATCAATATTCATGTGGTACTGAGACACAAAACTGCCCAAACAGTTCTATCTAGTTTTAATGGTACCTTGGCAAACCAGGGATGACTTACAGCTTGTATGAGAACAGGTTACCCACTTCTGCAGGAGATATTTTGCATAACACAAAAATTTAGTACAACGAAAATAGACTGTCTTGAGATGATGTTGCTTATAGTCTCAATGTTCTCTGACTACAAGAAAGTGGCCAATCCCTTCACAGACTAGAAAGTGACCAATCCCTTCACAGGTTGTAAGATATGTAGTGTTGTAGCCTGGCTAATCTTGTTGTCCACTCACTCATCTGAAGTTCAGTGCAGTATATCCTGCACAATCTAAATGCAAATAGACTGGCCTTCAATTTCTTGCTGTATCCTGTGTTTTCACTACCTAAATCAATGACTTCTTCACTTTTTCTTGCCATCTTTGTGTTCTTGCGCTTCATTTTTTTCCTGCTACACCTTTACTGATTTTATATAGATAGATATATCTATATTGATCTACCTAGCTATCTCTGTCTACTAATCTATTTGTAAATGATTTACCTTCACTTTTTAAACAAACACGTATGTCCTGAAAGTAAACTACTCTGTTTCAAAAACAAAACGTCAACTCCCTAGTATGTATGTGCCAAGGAAGAACTTTGGCGCATGCAACTTTAAAATATTAATTTTCACGATGAGGTAAGGCCCCCTGCACCACCACCCATGTTGGGGGGGGGGGACTACTAATTATAAATACAAACTCTGAGATCACACAATTCCCAGGAAAAGGGATTATTTCTCTAACTGAAGATTATCTATATCACACACTTGCTGACTATCTGTTTAATCGACCAAATGCGGACAGTTAAACAGATGTTGACCAAACTCCCTGTCGACCAAACCGAACACATAAATATCTGTGAGCCTATCTATCTAATCTATCTGTATATATACACACACACACACACACACACACACACACACACACACACACACACACACACACACACACACGCACGCTTGCACATGCACACAAACACACATACATACATATTATCATTTTAACAGCT
Organism: Protopterus annectens; assembly: GCF_019279795.1. Taxonomy (NCBI): domain Eukaryota; kingdom Metazoa; phylum Chordata; order Ceratodontiformes; family Protopteridae; genus Protopterus; species Protopterus annectens. The sequence continues at coordinate 720,102,616 of NC_056736.1, read as the reverse complement.
GCCACTTCTAGCTGTAATTTGATCTAATATTCTCTATAAAATGGGTTTCTATTTCATTATGTAATTTGCGCTAAATATTTGAGATGTTCGGCTCCTGAGTTTCAATTCCTGAACAATTTTTTTTTTATAAAAATTAAAATATGCAAGCAAAGGAATAAGTTCTATCTACTGATATTTGTGAGAAAACTTTTCTTCCTACTTGTCAGGGTAATTTCTCCTATTTCTCAGAGGTCACAATACAGTTGTTTTCACTCTTTCATTTTAACACATTCTGTAAACAACTATTTTTTTCAACATTTTGTCAAAGCAAACCTTCTAAGTAAGCAAACCAACTCTACATTTCCAGAATGTTTATGTTTGTGTGTGTGTGTGTGTGTCTGAGTGTGTGTGTGTGTGTGTGTGTGTGTGTGTGTGTGTGTGTGCGCGTGTGCGCGTGTGCGTGTGTGTGTGTGTGTGTGTGTGTGTGTGTGTGTGTGTGTGTGTGTATTTGTTTGTTTATATCCTTATTGATATGTATCCTTTGATTGATGTGAATGCAAGGTTATTTTCAATGGGTAAACTGATGACAAGTGACCAATCTTTTTTCTCTTTTACTGTTTTCAGTCATTACATACATATCATAATATAATAAAAGCTGACACAGTAATGTAAAAATTCCCAAAAGGTTATTAAACACATCATTATGTATCTTTACTATACCTACAAACAACAGCCTTTATCTATCAACAACCTAATTTTTTATTCACATAATTATTTTATTTTTAGTACAAATATTTTATAAACAGTATATATAATAAAATGTAATAAAATAACTATATAAATCAACAAAGTTCTACTACAACTGCTTGAGTGCCAGGAGCTTGAAGGCCACTTTCTTTTAGCCAGGGACTCGAGTGTCCTTTAGCTCATACATCAGCCCACTCCTACTCAAACTCAAACGTAAGTTCAGGCCAGCAGCTTGACGCTCTTTACCCAAACACGTTATTCAAGTTCCAGCAAAGTAAGTGCAGCAGCCATAGGAAGGGACTGGGAGGGGTGGGAGGGTAGATCAGAGCAGAAATCGGGAGGGGGAGGCTTTACAGTTAGGGAGCAGGAAAGAAGTTTAGGGTTATGGAGTGATCAGAGGAATTAGGTTTAGGGAGTGACTGGGGATTTTAGGGTCAGGGAGGGGGAGTAAAGTTTTAGTATTAGACAGCAATGACTAGGGTTAGGAACTGGTTAGGACTTTTAGGGTTAGAGTTCAGGCTCTGGTAGGGCTATATACTTTAATAGGGTTGGGAACTAGGAGAGCTTAGTAGTTATGTAAGATTGAGCTAGTGAGAGTTAGATGACTTATTTTTTGAGTAAGTGTGTTACAAGCTACTAGCATGTAAGCACTTGTAGTCGACCCAATCAACAAACACAGACTATACACTAAATCTGTTTGTTCAACATATCTGAAGTGAATGCATAAGAACAGTATAATTATTTCATTTCTAGTTCACAGTTAATACAATGCAGTTCTTTTTATCACATAAGCACAGCTGTAACACTTCACTGTTAATGCATTCATATCAACTACCAAAGGAGCCACATTGGCAAAAGGATGCTGTCTATAGTTAAAGAGATACACGGAGAATTCACATCAAAAATGAATTCATACACAGAAATGGCCATCCTTTATGTCAGCCTTGAATGAAGAAAATAAATATTTCAGGCTTATGAAAAATAGGACGCTTAACATGTTTTACACAACAAAATATTTTAAAAAGTATAATAAAGACTATTTGGGCAATGCCATAGTAAGAACCTTTACTAGTTTGCTGAGACTGGACAAATAGCAGAAACTGATTTCCGTTTTCCTTTCCAGACCAATTTTTGTTTTGCATGATATTATTCTTTCTCAGGGGGGTTGTCTGCTATGCCAGTGCTGGCCACAGATAAAAACATCAGAGAAAGTCCAAATTTTCCAGATTATAAGAATCATGTTGTTTTCCCTGCTGAACAAAAAACAGATGACTTTAGATGCCATTTCCTGTTCCTGTCCAAACATTTTCCTTTGCTGTGATTCATCCTTTATAAAACAGGACACTGCTAATAACCTGACACACTCAGACAGCTGTAAATATGTTTGAAATTCATAGTTCATTAATAAAACCCTACAAATGTATATTCTTTTCTGTTTTTTAGAACTACTTGCTAGAAAAAGAAAGTCAGCCAGGACTAGGAGAAATCAAGACAGGTTAACTTTTGAATGGAAAATTCTATAACAAATATCCCTGCTTCTCCCTAATGCTGTATTCCTGGACTACTTTCCTATTCAGTGCTCTGTCAGCACATGTCTGACACCACATATAGACATTTTTTCTTTACATGTAAGAGTTAAGGGAGTAGATGAAAGCACAGGATATAAAATACTTTCCCCAACAATGAATTAATTATGTTTTCAAATCAGTTTATATATATAAAAAAAGCTATAGTACATATTTAATTTATTTGATATCTGAAATATGTAGTGACTGTAACCTACTGGCAAGGATGATATGTTATACATCTGGAAATGAGGAAATATCTAAGAGCTGACCCATCTCCATACACACACACACACACACACACACACACACACACACACACACACACACACACACACACACACACTCACATACACACACGCGTACACACAAGTATGGCTAGATGGAAAGATGTAATTAATGATTTTAGATTGCACATTTCATAAAGGTAAATTATCTTTATTTCTTACCATTGGTTTCTTAAACTCATTGGGTTTGATGCAACGAACGAAGAAGGGCTGGCAGACACTGAGGGTTCTCATCAGCAGCTCCAAAGATCGCTTAAACTGGCTGCTAAGAGTTGGAGAGCGCTTCCTGGTTTCTGCTCCCTGGAAAAGTTCAAACCACATATCTGTGTCAGGAAATTACATGATAACAGGATAACAACAGCACTTTCCTATAACTTGCTGGAACAGCTTTCTGCTTTCCTTTTCCTTTCACCCCTTAGCATTAGGGCATAGCTCAGCACAGTTAGGAAGCATGACTCTGTCCCAGTCATGTGGATTAGTCACATACTGTCAATTCTGTTTCTTTGTGTTTTTAGGAGAAGTAACCGGCACTGCATATGTGTAACTCATAAACTAGGTAGACTACAAAAGTGATATTTTTATAAGCCACTGGATTTTCCATTTAGGCTCTTCTTTAACAAGTTAAAATAAAAAGGTGGGTGAACACCCAAAACATCCAATTACTAGTTAACTTCAAGAAAAATACTATAGTTTGATTACAGCAACTTTAACAACCACATGCCACATGTAGAGACAGCAGGGATGAAAATTCAATTGTATTTTAAGCCAAAATCATAACAACCAGGCAAAAGTGATGACATGAGAATGGCCTGTAAACGAGCTGCCCATAACAGGTGTAGTTAGACCCGAACTTTCTTAGCAGATGCAGCAACCCCCTTTAAGGATTAAGGAGAGGACAGTGCTTTTTTATTCTAAGAATGTCAAATCAATTTTCTATATATAAGTTTTAGGATGTAAATATAGAATGTGATTATCTAGAATTTTGGAATAATTACACGAAAGCAGCCAAATGCAAAACAAAATAAGGCTGTATTGCATTGATATCAGTAAATTATGCAGAAAACATCCTGGAGGTCTGTGAAGCAAAATAATGTCACTTAATGTCACAAAGAATATGGTCTGATGTTGCTAACAAGTACAGGTTAATAGACTTGAACAGAGGGAGTTGGTCCAAACAGCTGATTTGGGACAGGAAACAAAAGAAAGAAAGAAAGAAAGACAGACAGAAAGGTTATTTGAATTTTTACCTCCTCTCATTCGCTTCAGGGAATACCCCAGCTGGACATTTCTGTAGCATCACCAGTACCATGTCAAACCCTGCCTCGTGTCAATCACCAGCAGCCTGAAAAATTACTTTTTGCATTTAAGCAACTGCAAGTACTACAATAAATCCTTCTGACCAACTTCATTCTATTGGAGCAGCAAATACATATAATGGAGCAACTGGCCAAAGAAATAGGAAAATATGGCTAGAGGTCTGTTTTACATCACTCTAGCTACAAATAGTAAAGCCAGTGACAGAACCACAGAGCAAATGTGCCTGCATAGAACAACATGAGGAAATTATTCAAAAAACAAACTGCTGAACAATCGCAGTGTGCCAGCTGTGGCTCTGACTAGTGTCCAGTGTGCCAGCTCTGGCTTTGAGTAGTGTCCAGCAGTGTGCCAGCTGTGGATCTGACTAGTGTCCAGTAGTGTGCCAGCTATGGAGCTGACTAGTGTCCAGCAGTATGCCAGCAGTGGCTCTGACTAGTGTCCAGTGTTCCAGCTTTGGCTCTGACTAGTGTCCAGCAGTTTGCCAGCTGTGGCTCTGACTAGTGTCCAGCAGTGTGCCAGCTGTGGGTCTGACTAGTGTCCAGTGTGCCAGCTGTGGCTCTGACTAGTGTCCAGTGTGCCAGCTGTGGATCTGACTAGTGTCCAGCAGTGTGCCAGCTGTTGATCTGACTAATGTCCAGCAGTGTGCCTGCAGTGGCTCTGACTAGTGTCCGGCAGCATGCCAGCTGTGGCTCTGACTAGTTTCCAACGATGTGCCAGCTGTGGCTCTGACTAGTATCCAGCAGTGTGCCAGCTGTGGATCTGACTAGTATCCAGCTTCCACCGTTATATGAGGATGATATATGAGACAGACAAATTAGATGCAATGGGTTTTCATTAGGATGCATCAGACATCTTACATTCAGCAAGGGTAAACAAATCCTGACCTAAATTTCTGTGTCCATGTTGAACATTTTCAGAAGAGGCTGAATAAGTCCAATTACACAGTATGTTTTATTGGTTCATATGGTAGTATTGAATGCTAGCATGTGGCCATATCAATACTTGGGAATGTTAATGAATGTAAGAGAAAACAAGCTGATTGACTAATACTGGCTTGTAAGTAATCTGTATAAAATACTAGCGAGGGCTATTTAGGTAGCGAGGGCTATTTAGGTGGAGTATTATATTTCCATAATTTATGAGCTCTGTCTTCAGGGCAGCCACAGTGGTGCAGCAGTTAGTGTTGTCACCTCACAGCAAGAGGTTCTCTGGTTCCATCCTTGGCTGGGGTGCCTTCTGTGCGGAGTCTGCCTGTCCTCCCTGTGGTCGTGTGGGTTTCCTCCGGGTGCTTTGGTTTCCTCCCACATCTTAAGGACATGCTGTAGGTGGATTGGACACTCTAAATTGGCCCTAGGTGTGAGTGCGTGCATGTGTGTGCCTTCTGTAGAAGGTTGGGTGCTGGGCTGGCAACTCGACACTGTAAAAAAACTCCACTGCCAATCATGAGCGGACAGATGATCCACTGTGGCGATCCCTAACCGGGAAAAAGCCAAAAGAAGAAGAAGAAGATGTGCTCTGCCTTCAGGCCTGAGAAACACTGCTGTATCAGTATTTCATCTCCACAATTAGCCATTCTTTAATTAAAACAAATCAAGATTCACACTTCTTCTGTCTACAGCGAGCACCAAAGAGGGGAGCACACCACCAACTTGTTGTATTAAAGTAAGCTAGTACTTGTTTTTCACTTTCTTTTATGTTCCCGCCAATCCCCTAGCTGTAGAAGTGCTTAAGTGAACAGATTTTCTTTCCACACAGGAACAGTACAGCTAATAGCACTCACTCACATTCATTCACTCACTCACCCTCACTCACTCAATCATTCACACTCACCCACTAACATCACTTACTCACCCACCCTCACTCACTCAGTCATTCACACTCACCCACTAACATCACTCACTCACCCACCCTCACTCACTTTCATTCACTCCCTCACCCACACTCACTCACTCCTTCACTCCCTCACCCACACTCACTCACTCATTCCTCACATTCATTCACTCACTCATCCTCACTCACTCAATCATTCACACTCACCCACCCTCACACACTCACCTTCATTCACTCACTCACCCTCACTCACTCAGTCATTCACACTCACCCACTAACATCACTCACTCACCCACCCTCACTCACTTTCATTCACTCCCTCACCAACACTCACTCACTCCTTCACTCACTGACCCTCAGTCACTCAGTCATTTACTAATTCACTCACTCACCCACACTCACTCACTCATTCACTCACTCTTTCACTCACTCACACACACTATCTCACTCACCTTTACTCACTCACTCATTCGCTCACCTTCATTCACTCACTCTTTCACTCACTGACGCACACTATCTCACTCACCTTTACTCACTCACTCATTCGCACACTCATTTACATTGTATAGATACAACATATTTCCTGCAAACAAGTTCACTATTTTAGAATAACAAGAATATCAGTAGAGTAAGAAATTACCCTGTGTTTAAAGTATATCTTAACAGACAAGCTGTCCTTATCTGCACTAACAAACAGTCACAAAAGTTGTACCGAGAAATCCAGATTATTCTGAAAATGAAAATTAAAGACATACGTAGGGCCATAATGCCAAACCTAGTTGCTAAAAAATTAAATGACTGAAACTAAGCATGATAAAAGGGGTAGCTTGTTTTCTTCGTAATTAGATGGCAACTATTAGAAAATTTAACTTGCTAACAACTCCCTGAAATTTCAAAGAGAATTTAGTGATTACCTTTTCTTTGATTTTATGTTAACAGCACATCTTTAAGGCAAAGGAGTCCAACTTCTGCATTTCATAAGTGCAAAAAGTGAATCATGTAGCTGCACTCCTAAATACCTTTTGGAAGGCAGAGATGAGATGGCAGTAGGTAGAAACTACGACTCTTACCTAGAAAGACCTTGTGGATGAAAGTTGCCTCAACCAATGGAAAACAATGCAGCAAATTCACTATTGTATACTTCATTTAACATTTGTGAGAGATGTAAAATTACACTAGAAATTAAAGCAAAATTCTAAGCAGGCAACATTTCAGTTGAGAAGACAGCACTCCTACAAGCACACAGAATGAGACTATCAAGGTCTTTCTATCTAAAGCCGCATTCATATAGCAAAATAATAGGAACCTTAGTCGTGTAATAAAATAATAGGAACCTTAGTCATGTAATAAAATAATAGGAACCTTAGTCATGTAACAAAATAATAGGAACCTTAGTCGTGTAATAAAATAATAGGAACCTTAGTCGTGTAATAAAATAATAGGAACCTTAGTCATGTAATAAAATAATAGGAACCTTAGTCATGTAATAAAATAATAGGAACCTTAGTCATGTAATAAAATAATAGGAACTTTAGTCATGTAATAAAATAATAGGAACCTTAGTCATGTAATAAAATAATAGGAACCTTAGTCATGTAATAAAATAATAGGAACCTTAGTCATGTAATAAAATAATAGGAACCTTAGTTGTGTAATAAAATAATAGGAACCTTAGTCGTGTAATAAAATAATAGGAACCTTAGTCGTGTAATAAAATAATAGGAACCTTAGTCATGTAATAAAATAATAGGAACCTTAGTCATGTAACAAAATAATAGGAACCTTAGTCGTGTAATAAAATAATAGGAACCTTAGTCGTGTAATAAAATAATAGGAACCTTAGTCGTGTAATAAAATAATAGGAACCTTAGTCGTGTAATAAAATAATAGGAACCTTAGTCGTGTAATAAAATAATAGGAACCTTAGTCATGTAATAAAATAATAGGAACCTTAGTCATGTAATAAAATAATAGGAACCTTAGTCATGTAATAAAATAATAGGAACCTTAGTCATGTAATAAAATAATAGGAACCTTAGTCATGTAATAAAATAATAGGAACCTTAGTCATGTAACAAAATGCAGATGCACAGTCCAAAGTCCAAACATAAAACTTGCAATGTAACATTCTTACAAAGTTACAACAATGGGATACTGCACAAAGTTAAAAACACACAAAGCTAGCTTGGCTCATAAACCACGTTAAAACAAACTACGACTATGCAATCACATTGTTAGTGGTGACTCTGTAGTCCATAAATGAGACACATACCCCACAGGTCTCTGTGGGCACCAAATGACCGTCACCTGCTTTCCAGGGGTAAAATCAGGAACATGGATAGCAGATTAAGTCGGGTAATTAGTGCATATTAATGAACTACTTCCTGGATTCCAAAGTTTGATTCCCCTCAACTTCCATTTGCCTACACTGCGAGGACAGGCAAGCTATTTAACCAGACAGTGCTTCTGGGTCAGTCTTGAAAGAGACACGTCCAGTGGCATACCTCTCAACTGTCCAGATTTTTGCACAATGTCCAAATTTTTTGCTCATATTTTTGGTCTGTTCCTTATAAAATGTGTGGTTTTCTGGCAAATCGCTAAGATTATTTGAGGACTGAAGTCATTACATAATGATGTACTTTTGAGTTTCAGAATTAAACTCTTTCAGAAAATGTATGTTAAAACAAACCACTTCACTCTAGCAACCTTCTAAGGTTATAAGAGCAATATTTAAATTTTATTTTTGGGCCTTTGTCCCCCCATTTTGTTGGGCTTTGCCCAGATTTCCTGCACTAAGAGATTGAGAGATATGTCAGTGGGCCTATCTAGTTAGCAAAGAAAAAATGTAGAATACAGCACCAATATGAGATGAATACAGGTCAACAATTTGAGACTCTCGCTAATATGCAAAATAATTTGATAAGGGTAGTGGATATTCTTGCTGGTGAATAAAAAAAAACACATTAATAAGTGAGATTCTACCTTCTCCTTGCATTACACTCAGGTTTAAAGCTAAACTCTTAGTCCCTGAGCCATAAGCAAGATATTCAGTGGTTGTCAAGCTTGGGTTACGTGTATGATTAGCCTGCCTGCTTTGCTACAGATGGATTGCACCTGTCATGCTGGAGAACAAAGGTTCTGAAAAGCAGCCCTTTTCAGACCACACAGTCATTTTGTGTCTTTCTTAGACTTACACAAATTATACCCAAACAATGTGACAAAAATGCTATATTAAAATGAGGTGAAGGTAGACTTGCTAAATACAAGAAATGTAAACAAAAAAGTGAGCAGTCTTACAACTTTACTCTGCATGGTTTAGAGATACCAAACCAAAATGAAACATAGAATTCACCTCTTTTAACTGTCATAGCTTAAACAAAATGGTTATTGGTGTCTCAGTACTTGGAAAAGGCTATTTAAAGAGAGGTTGATAGAAAAAAAAACAAAATTAATACTGCTACATATAAAAACTGCAGAAGATAAATCAGAAATTAGCAACAGTAGACATTATATACCTCATCCCATGACTATAATAGATCATGAAAGCTATATTAATAGTAGACTACAATTAAAACAGAAAAGAACTGCATTCTTATGGGAAATTTTAATCACCCAAACACAGACTAGAGAACATTTTTGTACTAACAAACAAATACTGTGTGTAATTGTTCTCTCCTTGCAGCTATACCCTCACTACTGAACACTATTCATAATACAATCATATTTAAAATAAGAAATGGCATCCACAAAGAGGGAACTAACTCTTTTCTAGACTTTGATAAAACTAACAATGCAGAAAAAAATGAACTCCTCAAAAACACATTAAAATAATATACTTCATGGCCAACATACAATACCATAGGCTATATATAAAAATGTGTGTTTGTGCATGTGTGTGTGTGTGTGTGTGTGTGTGTGTGTGTGTGTGTGTGTGTGTCTGTGTGTTTGTCTGTATAAGAGACAGAAAATACACAGGTAATCAATCAACTTATGGTTGAACTATAAAATGAATAAACTAAAACAAGGTAATGTATGCTAATTAAAAAATCTTAGTTTGATAAGTAATTTCTGCTTAAACAAAACACAACAAGATCACACTAAACTGAATGAATCATTCATACTAGACTATGAGGGTAAAGTAGCATCAAAAACTGAGAGTAATATCAAGGTATTATGTCAGAACATTAATAGGAAAAAATCTAAATAATACACTGTTGATAACTAATGTACTAATAAATGATCTTTAGTTGCAAATACTCTGGTGGCTAAATTATATGTCAATCTCAAAAAATATATATATATACATTTCTAAGTACTACGGTACTATACCACTGTCCTCTGAGGATGCCCCCCTATCAACATTCCAGAGGAAATTATATACAGGGTAATAAAATGTTTACGAGCGTTAGATATCTGTGACTAAACAGTATTCCTCGTAGCATCATAGATAATATTAGAAATCATTTATTGCAACCCTTATTCATCCATACTAATATATTTATAACCACTGGATATGCTCCACGGGGCAGTGGTGCAACAGTAGCATTGTCTTCTCAGAGCAAGAGGTTCTCTGGTTCGATTCTTGGCTAGAGTGCCTTTTGTGCGGAGTCTGCATATCCTTGCTGCTTTCATGTGGGTTTTCTCTGGGTGCTCCAATTTCCGCCCAAAAAGGCATGCATCTGGATCATTTCTCCCCGGGCCTCTGCTGAAAATTGGCTTTGTTACAAGTCAGACTTTCCCGGTAAACAAATGTTAAATAAAGTAAGTCTGGTCAGGCTACAGCTGTCCCTGTATTCAAGAGATGTATTATAGTAGACCATAGCAACTGCACAACCTTGATTGCAGTCTTAGGAAATTTATGAACTGGGAAATTACTGAACTTATCCTAAGGGACACTAGTGATTTAGCACTATATCATTATTAATGGATGTTTTTATTTATTTCATCTGAAGGCATTTTTTGAACATGTAACAATGACACTGGATGACGGACTGGCCACACAAGCCACGTACTTATACACTACACATATCTGACACAATATCCTATGAGGTCATTAGAGATAAACACACTCAGCATTAAGTTTTGTACTTTACCAGGTAAACAGTTGCTTGATGGGGACTGCAAAAAATAAGAAAAGCAGGTTATCTGTCTAAACCTACTGAGGTGTTCAGTGTCCTTCAAGGCTCATTGCTTGAACCACTACTGTTTGGTATCTTTATTCAAATATAAGCACAGAGATGAGACTTGACATATATGGGGACTATTGCAAACTGAGGAATATGATTATTTTTGCTAAGGTTGCGCAGACATTTGAAGATTCTTTGAAGGAAATAGCTGACAACAACAGGTTGCTCCTGATTTTTTGCCCTCACTGCCACTAGATGTAGTATTGCTAAGTTCAAGGAAAAAGATAAATATTTTGATTACAAAATTACTGCTAAGACACTAAATATAGGCAATGAAATAAAAATAAATTACTGTGAACAATAAAATAAGCCTTAATCAGAGTGTTCCTATCAAAGTCAGAAAGATATATTCTAAAGCATGCAGTATACCTGACACTTAAAAAATTAACAGTTGATTGTGAGAGGTTATTGTGACCATGTGCCTCACTGATCAGGCCTATAAAAGGATGTAGTGGTGTGTTCTGAAGCTTAAAATCAATGCCAGACCTGGCAAACCTAAAAACATTTCAGAGATTCCTTTTTTGCCTTGAAATGCCTCTCGCGATATCCAGCACCCCACTGACCATACTGTACCTTATACTGCCAGATTTAGCATATTGTTATCACCCTGTGAGGGTGCATTCTTTCAGTTAGGAGAATTTTACCATTAATACATCCCTTTGCTAGGCAGTGTAGGTGGCAATCAGATGTTGGCAGGCTGCATTGGAGTTTCTCCATGCACCTAATTCCATTCCCTTTCTGGCTTACTGTATAGTGCCATGCTCCCATGACTGTCCCCAAATGAAGTACAGAGCACTGTGACTAGCTGTCACCCTCAGAGCCGCATGCTTGGCACATCAACGTACCTGTCCTCTGCATCATATATGAGCCAGTGGTGGGGTTCCATATATCTGCACCATGATGCCGACTGACGTTCAAGGATTTTTAATAAGGAGATTAGCTGTAACCACTCTTCTCTCTGTTTAAGATTCTACATTTTCTATTCCTTCTGGACTTATCTAGTCAACCTTTCAAACCTGCACTACCAAATCTATTCTTCTTCTCCAATTCTAATTCATATATCAGATCAATAGTATTTACTGCTCATTTATTTTAATGCATTTGTGATTTTTTTTTACTGTTACTTCTGTTCATCAGACTTACCAGTTTATTTGTTATTTAATCGCTCTTATTTTTTTCTTTCAATTTTTTATGTATGTGTACATTTCAATGAATAATACTGTATAATCTTAAGATATTGTACAGTTTTCTTATTTTTGCAGCTTTTCTCCATGTGATTTCCCTGAAAAGGGGTCCTGGAAGTCCCAGCCTAACCATACTGCTTACCAAACAAAAATAAGTAAATTAGGGGGGTGAAAACCATGACCCCGTTCTGAAAGAATATAAGAACTATTTCTGTTCTTGGTGTATTCCACAGATTTCTTAGAGAGGACCTGTGCTCAGCATTAAAAGATTATTCTTATCAAACTCAATTTGAAAACTTTTATTTAGAACATATAAGGAACAGCGCTAACCAAGCTCTATTAATTGATGGCTTAAAATGAATATAAGGAACAAATTAGACAGATTCATTAACCAGCTACTTTTAAAACCTGACAGCAGAACCTATGCACCTGTGAATTTAAGAACCCATGAGGAATGCTATGAGACACTCCTGAAAGCTCTTAATTTATCTTTAGAATGTGCAATCTGTTTTGCTATTAGAATCTTATAATCCCAAAATACACACCAGTTTTACTTTTTAAAAGTTTCAGAATTCCTCTGCTAAACTGAAGGCTAGTTCCTCAGCTCCAGATTTCTTTCTGTATAAATAGGTCTTTTAGAACGGTCATCATTGTTTGGTTCTGTAAATGTTTATAGTAGGATATGAATGTTATAGAGATATGGGTTAATTTGTACCTTTCTTCTACTTGTGGAAGATATGTAAGTCTTTGACGTACAGCAATTGTGCCTAAATGTATTATACTTTAACTGCAATGTTGACTTCAGTGTTATGTTGTCCTTCTATACAGGCAAAATACTGTGTTGTCCTTTGTTTTTTACTTACCTAGTGAGACTAACTCTGTCAATAAAGGATAAATTAAAAATAAATAATTACCTTTGTCCGTGGTCATAGATGAGGAGGGTCTTCAGTCCAGTTCACTTACCAGGTTATAGAATATGGACTGGATACTATGAATGAACTTGATAAACAGTTCTACTGTCAGCATGTTTATCAGAAACACCTGTTAGGGCAACTGGTTTGGGCAACAACAACTGGACAATGATTTAAAAAAACCTGGGCTTTTGTAATGGAAGACACGTCTTCACATTAGGTAGTCAGGGGGGTGACAAAACCACATGGAAGTCTGTCAGGGAGGAATAGATGTACTCCTTAAATTGCTGCAAACAGGAGGTTGCTCCAGATTTTAGTGGAGGAACAATATGAGTCAGTCAAAAAAATATCAGAACTTGAATGATCTGGAACGTATTTTCAAAACAGACATGCATCACAAAGACAAAACCACAAATCTTGGCACAAATGCGTGTTTATGACCACATTTGTAACAATGGAGAATAGAAGTAGCCTTCTTTCAAAAATGCATCCATTAAAATATCAGATTCACAAATTCAGAAATGAAACAACTGCAGTGTAAACTGTAAACACTGTCACATGACATTTTTTTAGAGAACACAGCAGCACTAATGCATTTTCATTTGATATGATAGAGCAGGCAGGGGTGTCTGCAGTTAAGCATGTTTACTCTAAGTGTTTTGCAGTAGATAGCGTTGTGTTTACCTTGTGAAGAGTTGCTGAAGGCCGGTCGAAAGCACTTGCAACATAACCACAGAGAAACTAAAGATGAAGAAGATGAAGAACATGTCAAGCAAGGAGAGGGAATGAGAAAAGTAAAGAAGAGGAAAGAAATACAGTTTCATTATCACAGCTTCAAGAGTATTTGCTACTATCACTGTATGATTAGCATGTCACAAATTAAAATTATAAAAAGTTTTTGACATAAGACATACTGTATCATGAGCCTTCAAATAGCATGATTATTTTCAGACAATACTATGAACTGCAACAACCTAGTTCTTACCAATACTATTCAAACACAGTTTATGAAACTGGTAGTTTGCATTCTAATTGGTCATGAATAGATTTAAGCCCATTCACGATCCTAACAGATTGGTTTACTTGACACTAACATATTTAAAGAGTATTCAAAAATGACTCTTGTCATTTCTGCAAGAATGTACTTCATGGTGGGTCATGGCTGCATAACACCTCTTCTTATATGACACCAATGGCCAAACTAAACTTCAAAGTCTATATATAGTATATGATTGGCTGTCCAGAATTTGTGGAGTTGTAGTCAGGGCTACAATACTCAGACCTCAGACTGGTTCATTTCAGTTACCCTACCCACATCCCAAAAAACAAAAATAGCTCAGGTCAGCCAGATTCACCAAGGTGCAGTGAACCTCTAGCAGGTCATATAAGTGATCAGTGGTCTGAACTTCGGCATATGAATGAAAAACACTGCACTTCACTCTTTTTTCTGCCAATTCATATAAAATGGCCATTATCCCTTAAAAGTAACACCATGTCATGCCTTATTATGCAAGTTAAAAAATACATACATAGGATTTTAAATGAGCTCTAGGCTGTCTTTAAAATGTGTGTGCCTTGTGACAACACCACATAAGGTGCAAAAGCAAGAAATAAAGTGCACGACCACCACAGCTGGGAGTAATTGATTTAATGAGTGAATTCAAAGTAAAAACAACAAAACATAAGTGATTTCGCGATATACCTATCACTTCAGCAGACAACTAACAATGTAGGCATACAACTAATGTAATAATTGAACCTTGACATCATTTCCTGTAAAAACTTTAAAATACATAGATCATAATTACTTTTCACATCCCTTGCATCACATTGTTAGTTGTCTGATGAAGCGATAGGTATATCATGAAAGCGCCTACGTTTTTTTGATTTTACTTTGAGTTCACTCATTAAATCGATTACTCCCAGCTGTGGTGGTCATGCATTTTATGTCTTGCTTTTGTACTTCTGCTTTTAAATGATGTGCCTTTACCATGGTGGTCTTCCTTGTTTGGATTTGGTTACCACATAAGGTGCCTCAGAATTCCATACAAACTCACACAGTCTTTATAACTGTTTAAGTGCATGATAGATTATGGTATCTATTACAGACATCTTTATTTTGTTTGTGACTCTTAAGCACTTATAAGTGAATGCTTCATTAACCTGTTGGAAAAGAGTCATGGCTATCATGACACATATCATCTTCTATGAAAATATGATTTATATGATAAAAAAAAAATCTTTGTTGAGCTGATGAGGTTTAGTTTGTCAGACAATTATCAATACTTGCATGACACTGGGCAGCATAAATAGGTTCATAGGTTCATACTAGGCTATCTGCCCTAGGGCATTTATAAGCCTAGCCAGAGTGTGTTTGGCTTTCGCCACCCATTTTAAATTAATTTTGCTATGCCCTTTTTCGAGGTTAGTATACTGCGCCTCTGTCTAACAGTGACACAGAAGTGATACCTGGGGTAAACCTATGATCTTCCATCCACTCATCAAGATTCCTCTTGAAGAGTGTCAATGACGGACTCTGCCTAACCTGGACTGGGATTTTATTCCAGAGTGAGGGGAGCCTCTGGGTTATGAATCTGTCCCTCCAGCATGTCCTATTTATTTCAGTGCTGAGGTTCAAGTCTCTCGAGCGCGTAGCTCGATGGGATTTGGATTTTCTGAAGTGCAGCATGTCCATTAATTCTGGGTTGGACATGGCTTTATAGGTCAGGCACAGATCGCTTCTGAGCAGGCGGTATGCCACTGAGTAGAGCTGGAGTTTCTTTAACCGGGCAGCATATGGCATCTGTTTGAGCCCTTTGATCCTCTTGGTGAGGTACTTTTGGGGTATTTCCAGTTGCTGCAGGTGTCTGGTAAGGTACATCCCAAATGGGGCATTGTACTCAATTATGGGCCTGATGAGGGATAAGTAAAGAGGCACGATGACCTCCCCTGATCTAGATGTGAATTCCTTCATGATTAGGTGGGCTATATAAAATGTTTTTCTAACCACTTTGGCCACGTGGTTGTCAAATGAGAGATTGCTATCAACATGGGTCCCCAGGTCCCTAATTACTTCTTCTGTACTTAATGGATTACCACCTATGTGGTAATTTGTGGGCACTTTGTTTTTGCCAAAGGGGATGACTATACACTTTTTGGCATTTAGCTTGAGGCCATGGCTCTGGCACCAGTTGTCTGTTTCTATGAGGCCCTTTTGGAGGATTCTTGTGTCGGCTGGAGCATCGATTATGGCACCCAGTTTGCAGTCATCTGCGAACTTGGTCAGCCACAGTCCTTCCGTGTTGGCCTGTACCTCTGAGAAATATATACCGAACAAGAGAGGTCCCAGGACTGAGCCTTGTGGGTCGCCACTTGTAACTGGTTTGGAGTCTGACATGGCTCCAGCAATTCTAACCATGTGGGTTCTGTCCTTGAGCCAGTTTGCAACCCATCTAGTGACATAGGGGTTTATATTTAAGCTGGTGAGCTTATCTATAATGCCCGAGTGGGGTATTGTATCGAAGGCTTTTGCGAGGTCCAGGTAGGCTGTGTGGACCACCTTCTCCTCGTCAGTGGCCTTGGTGACTGTTTCAAAGAAATTGACCAGGTTTAAGAGGCAGGATCTGCCCTTAACAAAGCCGAACTGGGTAGGATCCAGTGTCTGTAGGTCCCCAATATCTTTATTTATGAGGTCCATGATGATCCTTTCCATAGCTTTGCAGACCAAGCTAGTCAGGCTTATGGGGCGATAGTTTCCAGGATCCGTTGAGGCACCACCTTTGTGGAGAGGGACCACTGTTGCTGTACGCCACTCTTTGGGTACATATCCTGTAGTAAGGCTGAGATTGAACAGTAGTTTTATGTTTGGGTTTAGCTCTTCTTGGAGTTCATGTAGGATGCAGCCCGGGACACCGTCTGGTCCCATTGATGCTGTGTTTTTTGCTTTGGAGAGGCGGCTCTTACCTGAGCATCTGAGATGTCAGGGGGGCAGCACTCTGCTGGGATAGATATTTACCCTTTTGGTGGGGGGGGGGTTTGCGCTGAACCTGTCAGCTAGGATGTTGGCAATGTCTGTGGGTTCGGTGTATTTTTTGTCATTTTGGACTAATTCTGAGCATATCTGGGATTCCCACCCAGGTTCCTAACATAACTAAAGAAAGCCTTGTGATTATCCTTAGTGTCCTGTGCAATTTTTCTCTCGAAGCTGGCCTTAGACAATTTTATGAGTGCCCGTAGTTTTTTGCTAATACTGATCAGAGATGCCTTCCCTTTTTGGGATTTTGCTCTATCATGTAGTAGCTTCCTTCTTCTATTGTATAGTTTGTTTATGGCTGGGGTCCACCAGACAGGACGTCTGCCTTTGGAGGATTAGGTCTTGGTTTTATCTGGGATTGCATGATCCATGCATTCCTGAAGGTGTTCATAGAATGCGTTTATAAAGGATTCTGTGGTCTGGGCCATACTTTTCACAGGCCCGGGGGCTTTGAAGGATTCCACCTCGGTTTTGAGGAGTGTGAAATTTGCTTTAGAGAAGTTTTTCACTGTGGTTTTCTGGGCAGGGGTTGGGGTCGGGATGTGAATATCCAGTGAGATTAGTTTATGGTCTGATCTTACCAGTGAGGGATACACTTCTGGTCTGGAGCATAGAGTCTCCATGTTGGTGATGATCAGGTCCAGTATGTTTTCCCCTCTTGTGGGAGTGGTAATAAGTTGTTCCATAGCATTTGAGTTTATAAATTTTAGGAACCCTTGGGCTAGGGTGTTGGAGCTAGAGTAATGCTCCCAGTCTATGTTTGGGTAGTTGAAGTCGCCCAATATAATGGTGTTTGGAGATACCTTCATATTTTCCACTGTTCTCAGTAAGGCCGAGTGGGGTTCCTGGGTTTGGGAGGGTGGTCTGTAGCAGGCTATAAACTGGAAGGCAGTTTTACCCACTGTTAGTTGCACATGGATAGTCTCTGATGCTTCGTGCTGTGCCACCAACCTGGAGGTGTGGGTATCTTTGACGAATATTGATACTCCCCCTCCTTTTGTGGTTCGGTCCAAGTTTTGGGGCCGAAAGGCATGGTATGAGGTATAACCTGGTAGTGCTGGGGTGCTCTCAGGAGCCTTGAACCAGGTTTCTGTTACTGCACAGATATCGATGTTCTCCATGCTAAGGAGAGTTTCGAGTGTGTGCATCTTGAGGTTTAGACTTCTGGCGTTGAGTAGCATTACTCTTAGTTTCTTATCCCTTGTGATACCTATGGAGGTGGGTTTGTCTTTTGAGCCTTGCCTAAAAAAGGCACTATGGGGGTAGCAAGAGCCTTTGCCAATATCTGAAAGCCCAGGGGTGACAGGTGCAAGCCGTCCCTAGCGAAGCATCGTGGCTTGTCGAGCATGTCATCCCAGCAACTCCATATGGCAATGTAAAGACATTAAGATATATAGACTGCTGATATACCTGTAGGGAAATCTCTATAAGTAAAACAAAGATTATGAACTTCTAGTTCAGAGATGGCCTGAGTCATAACAGTAAGTGATGTACTGAGTAAATTATGTGCATTGATCACTGTATTGAAAGAAAATGTGTGCTTATAAACAGGTTAAGTATCTTGTCTTGTGGTTTATACATCAATTCATGAAATAATGCAAGCTGTCTAAATGCATGATATGTGATTCTACATTATCAAGACCCACCATATGACAGTTAGGAATAGTAGCCTATGCAATGTCATGACAGAGAAATAATCTTTAATTGTCTGCATCTTGGCCCCTTACTCCAACTAAGCCAAACATTGAATTATGAGTGAAATGTAAAACCACAACAAATAAAAAAAGTAACATGCAGTAATGTCATTCAGCTAGTGACGAAATGGTTGTGTGTAAGTGCTCATTCGCTTACAGTACTGAATAGTACTAGCAGAAGGCTTCCTATTCTGTTACCTGAATCAACGGACTGAGAATTTAAGTTGTACAAATAGGCGTTATCCATAGGCAAACTGGACTGTTATTCAAATAAAGGATGTCCAAATAACTCTTTTCAAAGTAGTTTTGATAACTGTGTCCGTTAACTCAGAATCATGGCCTGCTGCCACTATGCAATAGAACATTTCTCTACAATGCGCTAACCTCATAATTTGTTATATTAAGTAGTGAGAACTTGTTGGGAGAAATCCCCACATGGGGGTTCAACAGGATTTGATGTCCTAAAACAATACATATGGTCTTTCTTTAGAAGTAGTGCATTTAATAAAAAGAAAGACTTGTCTTCTATCTTACTGTTGAACAGGTGTGCATTGCATAAACTTATTGCAATCGATTAATCCTAAAACATTCAAAAAAGGGGAGAAATCCAACAAAAATAAATATTAAGGCAAATACTGCTAATATATTTTAAAACTTGTAGGAATAGATACTGGGACTGGATGGTGTTGCAGTGGAAAACATTCTTGTCTTGCAGCTCTCAGTTCACCAGTTTGATTCTTGGCTATGGTGGCATCTGTTTGGAGAGTACACATTCTCCCCATGGTCACATGTAGTTTTGCCAGGAACTCCAGAAATCACCACATTTCAAAGACATGTTGGCAGGTGCATTAGTAAGGTTTAATTGGCCGTAAAAGTAAGTGTGTGTGTAGATCATGTACATCCTACAAAGCACTAATTTCCTCTCTGGGGGCTAGCTCCTAGTAGCAGTAACAGCCTATGGCCTACTTTAACTCTGAATTGCATAAAGCAAGTAAGAAAGGCAGATTTAAGAAAGGATGAATAGATGGACTGATGAATGGAATAGCATATAACATTCCATCCAGGTACCAGATATAGGTTCATAGGTGTTTACTAGGCTAACAACCACAAGTGCCTTGGTAAGCCTAGCCATGAATCCGAAATCTCTGACAAGTTCTGATACCTTTGATAAGAGTAAGCATGGCCCTGGAAGATGAACCGTTTACAGGTTATCTGTGTCCATTCGAGACATAGGTGCCAAACAAGGGATGAATTTCTGGTTTCCCATCCAATTGTCCAAGTTGCACTTGAATCGGGTTAGGGTATGGACTGATAGTTGAAACAGATGCATAAAACATGGTCCAACCACTTCACTTGAACAGCAAACAGGAAATGTATCAATACCATACACAGCAAGCTAGCGATCCAAAACCAGATCTTTGTTTAATAAAATGCATGTACAAAAATCTGAATTTCTCTAGCGCCTCAGCTATAGAAGCCTTTAACAGAGTACATTCAGATTTTTGTACGTGAATTTTATTAAACGAAGATTTGGTTTTGGATCGCTGGCTTGCTGTGTGTGGTATAGATACATAAAACATGTTTACTACAGGCCCCTTAAGATGCAGAAGCTATATCAAGAGACCAGTTGTGTTATTACTCAAAAATATAAATATTCTATCCTTCAGATGAAATGTTAAACTGAAGCCTCATCTGCTTGAGTTGGTGGGAGCTCAGGTGGATGTAAAAGGTCCCACAGCACCTACTGAAAATAGTAGGGGGAGTTCTGATGCCCTGGCCAAATTTCCCCTAGTATTATAAATACTATCTCAGGTCTCTCCTGTAAAGAGAAGACTAGCCTAGTAGAACTAACCTGGTCAACAAAGGATAAATAAATAGATGAATCCTTACACTCTAACTACTTCATTCTTGTAGATTATAAGCATTTTCATTCTTCCATATGTCCACCTCTGACCAGCAGAAATATAGTTCCTTAATTCCTTACTCTTCAAAACATTGCCAGAAAACATGACCTAAATTGATTTTTAGCCTAGCTCTTTCACAAATTACTATCTCTCTCCTCTGTGATAAGCAGACACATGACACACAAACACAAATCAGAGGAGCAGTCTAAAATCAATTAGATCACAGGGTACATTTAATCCAAGTAGATTTAAGACAGGCAAACTTGAACTAACCAAGTACTTAACTGCTTTATACATTTTTTGTATTAATTTTATGTTACTGACCAGATGAGCTCATGCTAGACCAACAGCCTTTTTTTCAGGGAAAAACTAGGCTGATGTTTATAACGATTGACTACATAAAGGAAAAAAATTACAACACCAGCAGGCCAGACTACCAATAGAATAAGCTTCATGCAGTCACTGATTAAGGAAAAACAGTAGACTCTGAGCAATGCAAAACTTGTTAACATTACAGTGCCTGGGATGTTGGACAAAACATGAAAACACATAGAAAAAGAAACCATATGCCACATAAAAATAGGAGCAAGGATTACAAATGACTCTCCGAGATGCAATAATAAAATAAGCGCTTTCATTTTTTAATTCAAACAAGAACTTCATCAGATCTATTACATTAAACTAAACAGACATTTAAATAAGGAACATAAAAATCACACGACAGTATTAAACCAACCAATACAAAGTAGCAATTTAAGGATATACTAAAAAACTGATATAAGTCACAATATATTATATACAATTTGCATTTATCTTTGCATCCATTTCCAGTGGATTTTTCATTATTAAGTCAATCACTCACGGATACGTTGGTGAAAACTCAACAAGTACTTAACACATTTGTTAACTGACCTTCTACTGCTTTCATGGAGCCTTCTGCTACAACGCTTAATGATTCAAATGACAGAACTCTTGTAACCAATGCAATTTGTACCATCGACCATCTTGTTCAAGGTACTGTTAACCCTTTTTCCACCTTTGTATATGTTCCTAATGTCGCAGTCATCCCTTTCAGATGTTTCTGAAACTACTTGCCGGCCACAAATTTATGACCTGGAAACTAAATTACTCAAGTTAAAAAGTCTTGAGTATGAAAACTATTATCTTGAACATTGTCTCCATGTCAAACAGATGCCTAACGGTTTGCACATTCTGAAATTTCCTAATGGCATTACAAAACACAATAAAATATATTACAGTTTGGTGGAGCTTTGTAACAATAAGGGTTGATTTACTAAGACATCTTATTGAGCATAATGCTGCTAAACTTGAAAGCTTATGCAATCTTATTAAAGATCTTGATGTTAACATCAGAAGCAATAATTTTTTCCAACATTGTGTGGTCTTATATAATATTATACCTGCTAGGATTGATAGACATGTTGCAACAATTGTATTGCATAAGCAGAAAAAAATTACAAACAGATGCAAAAAATTATAGAAGCAATTCAGCATATGCATTACAGCAATTTAAAGGGCAGGATGCCAATTTGGGTAATTCAGTTAATTCCAATACAGGGAATTTACAGAATATGAACATGAATTTAAATGACTATAATACTGAATTTCCTTTCTTGGCTACTAATACTCACTAATCTGAAACAGTAAACTTTCATGATCAGGCCAAAACCACCTAATGAAGGTTCTTCTTATTTAGATGTACTTTAAATAAATCAAAATACATTTGAGCTGACCAGAACACAGAACAAGCCAAAAGCAAGAGGAAGAGGATGACAGAGAAGAAATTAACTCATTTCATTTTTAATTTAAGTTCAAACCAATTATCCACTGAGCAGTTACAAGTTTTAGATAAATGGATTACCTTTATCCCTACCAAACATGTAAATTGCATACTGTTAGTTACTGGTTTCAAGCTGTTCATTAGAAAACTGAGTTTAAAGTTTATTTTACATGATGCTGATGTATTCAGCAATGGTAATATAAGTATGTTATGGAAAATAAATACATCTAACCCTACTTTATATAACACACAATGTTTTTTTTTTCCTGAAGCTTGTGTTAATGACTTCAAAAAACTTACAGAAAATAAAATTGAATTAGATAATTTAATTTAAGTCAAGCTGAATATAATGCCCTACAGGATCTCTATAATAACAAGCAATTAAGAATTATGCAGGCAGATAAAGGTACAGGAATAGTCCTGATGGAAACAGAACAATATATTCATAGTATGGGTAGTATGCTATCTGATGAAACCTGTTATAAATTGGTACCTAAATATTTTGCTTAAGAACAATTTACTAAAATAGACAGCATTCTTCTGGATCTCATGACACAAACATTTATTGATTATAACACCTATGGATTTAAAAAAAATAATTATCCCAAACTGGGTGTCATATTTGGTATTCTTAAGATCCATAAAGACATTACAATCCTCCATTTAGACCAATTGTCTCTGCACAAAATAATAAAACTGAATTCATAGCCATCTATCTGGATTACATTCTTAATCCTATCATTAAATACTCACAATATTATTTACAAAATTCCTAGATATGTCTTGATTTGTTGCATAAATATAATTTTTCAGGTGAAGAAACCTTGTTTATTACAATAAATCTTACTTCTCTGTATACAGTTATAGATTGGGACACAGGTACTGACTTTGTACATATGTATTTAAGTACGTTTAGCTCTATTAGCAATAGCCATATTAATACTATTTGTCTGCTGCTGGATTTGGTGTTAACTAATAACTTTTTCATGTTCCAGGATAAAATATATCAACAAAAAAAAGGAGTTGTTATGGGTGCCAGAATGGCCCCTGTTTTCACAAATTTAGTTAAGCCCTGGTGGGAAAATTTATTTTTGACAAAACATCCTTTATTTCGGGTCTATATTAAATTAGCAAACGCTTAGAAAAGTGTACGCTAATTCATCGACCCCTTTTAAGTGAAAGCTTAAAATCCCGAACACCCGGAACAGTGATTTTTTTTCACAGGGAAAAAAATTGCTGGTCCACAAAAAAAAAAACTTAAAACATTATATACACCCCCACCCCCCCACACTTAAATATACCAACTCGAAGATCGCACCACAGTGGAGGAAATGGCGAACTCCCGAAACTGGCCCAGTGATTTTTTTTCCCTGTGAAACAAATTGCTGTTCTGGGTGTTTGAGATTGTAAGCTTTCACTTAATAGAGGTCGATGAATTAGCGTTCGCTTTTCTAAGCATTCGCTAATTCAATATAGAACCTTTATTTCGATATATAAGTTTATATAGGTGATACACTCATGTCTTGATATTTACCTGGAACAACACATGGGATACATTTTTATTACTACTCACTGCAAGAAATGAGAGCACTGGTTTATTAAAACTGATGATTAGTGCTAATGGCTTATCCATTAATTTTCTAGATTTAGTGATTAATATGGATACTATTCGTCATAAATTTTCTAGTCAATTGTACTGTAAAGCTACATTTGTTAATAATTATTTACATTTTCGTGCATCTGTATTTTATGAAATAGAACATCATGAGATGACAATTTATACATTTAAGTAGAATGTTCAGTGATAATAATGATTTTATTAATTAATTAAGTAAGCTTATTGATTTATTCATAAGCTGTGGGTATCCTACAGATAAATTAAATAGTATTGCCAATCAAATTAAGAATAAACATGATGATAAATTTCCACCTAGTTTATTAAGTGGATATACTGTAAAAGCTCATGTTCCAATATGTACTATGTTCCAGAATTCCTTTGCTTTGCCTATCAGTTTACATATACATTATATTAAGAACATTATTACAACTAACCAAAACATAATTTTAGGCAATGCTGATTTTGTTCAAACTATTGGTAATGTTACCACTTTTACATATAAGAAGCAGCATGTTAATTTGGCAACTTTTTAATAAGCCAGATTTTTCAAAATCTGTCTCCAATTATTCTAGCACATTTGGAACTTAATGTTGCCAATCTTGCAAACAATGTCATTATATGTCTAATAGTAGTCCTATAGTTTTAAAAAATTCTGATCATGTTTTAAGTGCTTTAGACAAATACACTTGTAAATCTATGAATGTTGTATATTTAGCTTACTGTCCAGGATTTTATGCCAGAAAAACTAACAGGAAATTGGCAGACAGGATATCAAAAACACCATGATTATCATAATGCATTAGCTAAGAATGCTTCTGTCTGTATTTCCTTTATAAAGTCTGAGGTTTTCATTTTAGATCAACTATTCAATATAATCTGTTGGGGGTGATTGTTTTAGCTCATAGGAATGCAAAGAAACCCGTTGGCAAATATTTTTAGAAGCCAAAAAAAACCCCAGGATTAAATAAATGTATCAACATCAAATGTTTTTTAAAACTGTAACAGATTTCGAACAATGTAGATAATATATTCTGACATATATCAGTTTTTTAGTACATCCTTAAATTGATGCTTTGTATTGATTGGTTTAATACTAACACATGGTTTTAATGTTCCTTATTTAAATATCTGTTAAGTTTAATGTAGTAGATCTGATGAAGTTTTTGTTTGAATTAAATAATGAGAGCTCTTATCTTATAATTGCATCTCTGAAAGTCATTTGTAATCTGTGCTCCTATTCTTACCTGGCATACAGTTTCTTTTTCAGTTTATATTTGTGCCACTATACATAAGGTTACCATACGTATGGGTTTCCCCGGACACGTCCTCTTTTTTGGGCTTCTGTCCAGACGGTTTTTGAAAATTCTGTGATTTAATTGCAGAATTTTCAAAAAACAGACATCCCTATTTCGGAGTCTTTCCTCCGCTTTGTTTTTTTTTGATTGGCTCATTTATTTATTTATTTATTTTACATTTGTTGACCGGGCTAGTCTAGCTGGACACTTGTTCATTTTCAGTAGCGACCCAGGGAGAAAAGCTCCACTACAATTACAACTAGAAAAACAGGATTTCTACATAATAGCATAGTACTAATATAGTTTACAATTTTATACAAGCTATAATTCCCAATATCTGAGGCAAAGTCATGTTTTTATAGTAGAGAGCTTGCTAAGCAGGTTTAAGCTCTGTGGCAGATTCAAGGAAGGCAATGTTAGTAGTAAGTTTAGTATGCTGAAAAATCACATAAACTCAGATATTAATAGGAGAGAAAAAGACAGTTATAAGAAAAACTAGACATAAAATATGAAGGAGGAGAGTTTAGTCACATTTATACAAGGGCATAGCCAGTGAGTTAGAAGATATTCTTTACATTGCTTTTTGAACAGAAATGTAGAGGAGGGAGATGAGAGTTCCATGGGGAGCAGATTCCAAGCTTTCCCTACAGTGTTTGAGAACAGTGTGTCCCCAGCTTTGTTTTTGGATTTATGTATAGTTACTAGTAATCTATTGGCTGAGCAAAGGGTTGTGAGATTTTTGTAGGGGGTGATAAGACTAGTTAGTATTGGAGTATTGGTAGGATGATATAGGATCTTGTGTGTGATAGTAAGTTGTTGAAATAGTAGTTGATTTTGGAGTTCTAGCCATCAAAGTTGTTTTAGATTATGACAGTGGTGGGTTCTAAATGGGGAGTTGGTGGCAAATCTGGCTATGTTGTTATAGGTGACTGCCAGTTTGTTGAGGTTGCTTTATGAAAGATTAGTATAAATGGGAGAGACATAGAGGAGGGTAGAGATGAGATGTGTATGGGCAACAGTAGTTCTGGCTGCAGGGGTAAGGTATGGTTTAATTCTGTAAAGGGTGCCTAGCTTTCTGCTAACTGATTTTATGGTGGGATTGATGTGTAAGTCAAAGGTAAGGTTATGGTCTACTGTGACACCTAGGAGTTTGGTGGTTGGTTCTGGAGATATTACAGTACCATTATTTGATGTCACTGTAAGGTCCAATTGAGAGGACTTTATTGTAGGATTGAAGAGCAATAACTTTGTTTTTTTGTCGTTCAGGAGAAGGCAGCACTGTAGGAACCAACTTTCAACTTTATTGAATACATTCTGGGTAAGGGATTGCAGTTCTAGTAAGGAAATAGCAGAGCATATTAATGTTGAATCATCTGCATATCGTATGCAGGTAGCTTGAGGAATTGTTAGATTTAGATCATTAATAAAAATGGAGAATAGGAGAGGGCCTAAAACAGAGCCCTGAGGAACACCAAGGGAAACAGGAAGGGGTGTGGAAAGTTCATTGTCCCAGAGTACAACTTGTTGTCTGTTTTCTAAGTAGGACTTAAACCAAAGTAGTGCCTGTGTATCAAGTGAGAGAGATTTAAGTATATCCAAAAGAAGGTGATGATTAATCATATCGAAGGCTTTTGAGAGGTCAATAAAGAGTGCAAAAGATAGGGAGTTGTTATTATGATTTTTGTTAATGCAATCAGAAAAGGATAGAAGGGCAGACGTTGTGCTGTGGAATTGTCTAAAGCCATGCTGACAGCTGGCAAGTAAATTATTGTGGAGAAGGTGGTCGAGTAGCTGTCGGTGGATACACTTCTCCATTATTTTTGCTAATGGAGAGAGTAGGGCTATAGGGCGAAAGTTTGAGAGTTCAGTAAAGTCACCACCCTTATGAAGAGGAATGATATCAGAGATTTTCCAGATAGATGAAATTGTTCCTTCAGTAATTGTTCTGTTTATAAGTATGGAAATGGGATAGGCTATGACTTTTGCTGATTTCTGTAGATATTCAGCTGGTAAGAGGTCAGCTGAAGGGGTGCCTGGTTTAAGTTTTTGGAGAAGGGTGCAGATAAGAGATGTAGGTACAGGTTGTAGATGAAATGAGGGAAATAAGTTAGTTATAGTGGGTGACAGATTAGTGGTAACGGGGGGTAAAGAATTAGCTAGGGATTGGATGGCATCAGTAAAGAAGGTAGTGAAGGCATTAGCAATAAGTTTAGGATTGTCATGAGTGGAGCCTGTTGGGGTTGGTGTTTTGGAGTGACTTGGATGTAACAGCCTGTTTATACCTGACCAGAACTTTTGTGGTTTGTGCTTGTGGGTTTGTTGGAGTTGAAAGTAAAAGTTTTTCTTGTCAAGAAGTACAGAAGTTTTAGTAGAGTTCCTCAGCTGTTTAAATTTTATATGGTCTATTGGATTTTTAGTAGTTCTTCATTTGGCCCAAATATTATTTCTTAAAGTGATTTTTTGTCTAGTTTCATTTGTAAGCCATGGAGCAATTTTTGTGCTATTTCTGATGGATCGAAAAGGGGCATGGTAGTCTAAGATTTGTAGGAATTTGGTGTTGAAGCATAACACTGCTTCCTCAAGTTGAAGATAATTTAGAGGTGACCAGTCACATGTCTTAAGTTTGGTTTGGAATCTTTCTTGATTAAATTTTTTATTAAATCGAGTAGTTCTAAATAAGTTGAGTTAGGAATGTTGATATTTTGTCTACATACAAAGGTTAGAGAGTGGTCACTAATGTCATCTGAAAGGGTGCCTGCTTTATAAGACAAGGGATGGTTGTTAAGGATCTAATCTAAGGTGCTTTCTTTGTTATTAGGTTTATGGATTCTAGTAGGGGAGGTAATTATTTGGGTAAAGCCATATAGGTTTATATGGGTTGTTGGGTTAGGTGAAATACAGGTAGTCCAGTCAATATTAAAGTCGCCCAGTACTACGGTTTCTTGAGGTAAGTAAGTAGAAAGCCAGTAAAGGATATTTTCAAGGGTACTGATGTTATTTCCAGGAGGAAGGTAGGAGCATATTAAATAAATGGCTGTAAAGGTATTGATTTGTAGCTTTGCTGTAATGATTTCAGCATTACTACTAGTAGGGAGCTGCATAACAAAAGTAGTGACTTGTAGCCCAGATATGAAAAGGATAGCTACACCACCACCCTTTTTGGTTGTGTGATCTATTCTCAGAATAGTATATCCTGGTGGGGTAATTTCGTTATCCTGGGTTGATGGTTTTAGCTCATATACCAGTATACGAGCCAATCAAAAAACAGAGCTCTCTTCAATGCGGAACTGTTTGATGTTCAACATTGAACAGAAGAGGATCCTCTGTGCGCGTTTTTGATTGGCTCGTATACTGGTATACGAGCCAATCATAAAGCGGAGCTCTGTTCAATGTGGAACTGCTTAATGTTCCGCTTTGAACAGAAGAAGGTCCATTGTGCGAGGTTTCAATTGGCTCATATACCGGCATATGGGCCAATCAAAAATCCCCAAACACGCACCTTTTTTTTACACTCTGGTAGCAGCACATATTTTTTCATCCTCTTTTACATACAAACAATTATGGTAACCCTAACTATACACTGTTACTCTTTGGTTATGAAAATACACATCCTGTGCTGGTGGCACAGAGGGATAAAGCCCTGACTGTGGCCCAGATGACCTGTGTTCAGTAAGGAGATATGGCACTCCATGAACTGGGCAGGGCAGATGACACCCATCCTCAGGACCTGACGAATGTTGTTGGATATGCCACTGCATTTGACCCTGGTTGAGGCTGGGGACTTGTGAGGGGTGTTGCAGAGTAGGGGTGTAAGGCTCAGGTTGAGGTACATATGAAGACATGCTAGACACACTCCTGAGCCCATTGCATGCCAGCCCCTGGGGTTGGGAAGACAGTGAACAAGGGGTGGGAAATTAGGTTAAAACACTCCCTGGTAAAAATATGATGCTGCCTCAGGTTTCTAAGTTTCTGTACAACCACCAGTATAGATCAGGATTTGCATGGAGCGGGGGGGGGGGGCTAAGGCAGATCTGGAAGACTCAGGTTTTGAGGAGTGGTCTTTAGACTATTACGGAGATTTGGCCAGGGCATCAGGGAACTTCCCAACTCTTTTTAGAGCGTACAGGGACATGATTTTGTGTGACACTTCCTGTCTTCTGGTCCAGGGGCAGAGGCAGCTCGGAGAAGCAGTAAGTTTGCAAATGGAGGAGAAGGAGAATATTTTATGTGTATGTGAGGGAAAAGAAGCTAATAAACAAACACATGAGATATCAAACATGATGGAAAAGTAATCAGAAGCAAATCAGAATGAGATGGAAGGAGAGGAAAGGAAGTAGAGTGTGTCAGAAGCGAGTAAGAGGTGAAATGAAGGAATTGAAGTAGAGATGGCAGATTCAGAGGGAATCTTTCAATAAAATATGTTTGTGTTCAAGTCTACAACACAGATGTGTATTGTTATAACCTTCTAGTCGGGAGGGTTGCAGGATGTCGACTTAAAAGAGCTAGTTGAACACAGTGAACCAAAAAGGCAGCACTGTGGGGAGAGATTATGGACGAGAAGTTCTTAGAACAGTATGAAAAAAGAAAAGATGAAAGCCCTTGGAACATGCATGTGATGCAGGCGTTTAATACAGAAGCAAAAAAAAGAATATTTGTACAATTTCAAATTGAAATTGAAAGAGACACTTAAAAAAACTATTTAAGAACTGTGTATAGCTGTTTTGGACATTACAAAAATCTATAACAACAGAGGTTTATGGACTGGGGGTTGGGAATGTGTTGTATTGAAAATACAAAATGATAAAATAATGCATTTTCCCAGTATAATTAATGTGGAAGGAAATAAGGGATTTGTTAGATATTGGGGACAACCAAAGACATTTTTTTTTGTATAGTGAAGATGATTATTTAATTAACAACTGTGATAAAAGGAGTTGTTTTATTTGTGGTAAAATAGGTTACAAAGTGAAAAATTGTTTACAAAAATGTATAAAGTGTGAAAAAAGGACATTCATGGATGGATTGTAAAGAAACACAAAGGATACACAGATAATAATAGCAGAACAAAATAGAGGGGATGTGTTATTAGATAAAGCAGAAGAAATGCAACAATAAAAAAATGTTTGAACCTAATATAGTTATGGTAGTAAACGAAAATATAAAGGAAATGAAAATATAAAAGAAATGAAAAGTAAAGAATCTGGAAAACTAGAGGAAGAAGTAATTCAAGTGATGAAGGTAATGATAAATGGATGACTGTTAAAAGTAAAAGAAATTATATTGGGAAAAGAGTGAAAGACAGAAAACGCAAATTCAAAAATATAAACAATATTCGATAAAGTGAGAATCCTAGCCATTAATATAAACAGTTTAAAGAATGTTCAACAGAAGGAAGGATCTTGGAATGGTGTAAAAGGCTAGATACGGATATCATAGTACTATCAGATATAAGAATAACAACAGCAGATGAAATAATGCAAGTTAACGGTTTATGGGGATTCAAAGCAATAGGGAACCTAGGAGATGAAAAATGTTCAGGTACAGTAATTCTATATAAAGAAAGCATAGGTATTCGAATTACACAGCAGTAACAGTATGAAGAATAATAGTAATAGATGTAGGATGGAGGAATCAAATTATAGGATCATTGCATTATACACATTTTCTTCTTTCAGCTGCTCCCGTTAGGGGTTGCCACATCTGTTTCCATTTCTTCCTGTCCTCTACATCTTGCTCTGTCACACCAACCACCTGCATGTCCTCTCTCACCACATCCATAAACCTTATCTTAGGCCTTCCTCTTTTCCTCTTACCTGGCAGCTTCATCCTTAGAATCTTTTTCCCAATATACTCTGCATTCCTCCTCAGCACATGTCCAAACCAATGTAATCTTGCCTCTCTGGCTTTGTCTCCAAACCTTCCAACCTGGGCTGACCCTCTACTATACTTGTTCCTAATCCTGTCCACCCTTGTCACATCCAGTGCTAATCTTAACATCTTTAACTCTGCCATGTCCAGCTCTGACTCCTGCCTTTTTGTCAGTGCCACTGTCTCCAACCCATATAACATAGCCAGTCTCACTACCCTCTTGTAGACCTTCCCTTTCACTCTTACTGGTACTCGTCTGTCACAAATCACTCCTGATACTCTTCTCCACCCACTGCATTCTGCCTGTACTCTCTTCTTCACCCCTCTTCCACACTCACCATTACTCTGTATAATTGATCCCAAGTATTTAAAGTCATCCACCGTCGCCTCCTCTACTCCCTGCATCCTCACCATTCCTCTATCCTCCCTCTCATTCACACACACATATTCTGTCTTAGTTCTGCTGACCTTCATTCCTCTTCTCTCTAGAGCATATCTCCACCTCTCCAGGGTCTCCTCCACCTGTTCCCTACTCTCACTACAGATCACAATGTCATCTGCAAGCATCATAGTCCACAGGGACTCCTGACTGATCTCGTCTGTCAACCTGTCCATCACCACTGCCAATAAGAAAGGGCTCAGAGCTGATCCTTGATGTAATCCCACCTCCACCTTAAATGCATCCATCACTCCCACCACAGACCTCACCGCTGTCATGCTACCCTCATACATATCCTGTACCACTCTTACATACTTCTCTGACACTCCCGACTTCCTCATACAATACCACAACTCCTCTCTAGGCACCCTGTCATATGCTTTCTCTAAGTCCACAAAGACACAATGCAACTCCTTCTGACCTTCTCTGCACTTCTCCATCAACACTCTCAGAGCAAACATTGCATTTGTAGTGCTCTTTCCTGGCATGAAACCATACTGCTGGTCACTAATCATCACCTCCCTTCTTAACCTAGCTTCCACTACTCTTTCCCATAACTTCATGCTGTGACTGATCAGTTTAATCCCTCTGTAGTTACTACAGCTCTGCACATCACCCTTATTCTTAAAAATCGGTACCAAAACACTTTTTCTCCATTCCTCAGGCATCCTCTCACTTTCCAAGATTTTATTACACAATCTAGTTAAAAACCCCACTGCCTCTTCACCTAAACACCTCCATGCTTCCACAGGTATGTCATCTGGACCAACAGCCTTTCCATTCTTCATCCTCTTCATAGCTATCCTTACTTCCTCCTTGCTAATCCACTGCACTTCATGATTCACTATCTGCACATTATCCAACCTTCTCTCCCTCTCATTCTCTTCATTCATCAGCCCCCTCAAAGTACTCTTTCCATCTGCTCAATACACTCCCCTCACTTGTGAGTATGTTTCCCTCATTATCCTTTATTGCCCTTACTGTTGCACATCTTTACTAGCTCGGTCCCTCTGTCTCACCAATCGGTACAGGTCCTTTTCTCCCTCCTTATTGTCCAACCTTTCATACAACTCTTCATACGCCTTATCCTTAGCCTTTGCCACCTCTCTCTTTGTCATGCACCTCATATCCTTATACTCCTGTCTACTTTCTTCATCTCTCTGACAATCCCACTTCTTCTTCACCAACCTCTTTCTCTGTATACTCTCCTGTACTTCCTCATTCCACCACCAGGTCTCCTTGTCCTCCTTCCTCTTTCCAGATGTCACACCAAGCACCTTTCTAGCCATCTCCCTTACTAGCTCTGCTGTAGTTACCCAGCTATTCATTAACTCTTCACTGCCAGCCAGTGCCTGTCTTAACTCTTCCCTGAACTCCACCTCACAATTACCCTTTTTCAATTTCCATTTGATCCTTGGTGCTGCCCTTACACTCCTCCTCCTCTTCTTGATCACCAATGTCATCCTACAAACCACCATCCTATGCTGCCTAACTACACTTTCCCTTGCTACCACTTTACAGTCTCCAATCTCCTTCAGACTAGCCCTTCTAAATAAGATATAATCCACCTGTGTGCTTCTTCCTCCACTCTTGTATGTCACCCTATGCTCCTCTCTCTTGTTAAAATACGTATTCACCACAGCCATGTAAATCCTTTTTGCAAAATCCACTACCATCTGACCTTCTGCATTCCTCTGCTTAACACCATACCTACCCATCACTTCCTCATCCCCTCTGTTCCCGTCACCAACATGCCCATTGAAATCTGCTCCAGTCACCAATTTCTCACCCTTGTGTACAGTCATCATCACTTCATCCAACTCACTCCAAAATGTTTCTTTCTCATCCATTGCATACCCAACTTGTGGAGCATATGCACTAACAACATTCATCATTACACCATCAATTTCCATCTTCATAAACATCACTCTATCTGACAGTCTTTTCACCTCCAAAACACTCTTAGCATACTGTTCTTTCAGGATAACCCCTACGCCATTTCTCCTCCCATCCACACCATGATAAAACAATTTGAACCCGCCTCCGATACACCTAGCATTGCTCTCTTTCCATCTGGCCTCTTGCACACACAAGATACCAACCTTCCTTCTGTCCATCATATCAGCTAGCTCTCTCCCTATACCAGTCATACTGCCAACATTCAAAGTTCCGACCCTCACTACCACAGTCCAAGCCTTTACCTGCCTTTGGGCATGCCTTTCTCCTCTTCTACAGTAGTCCAATTTCCACCAGCACTCTGTTGGCCAACAGTACTGGTGGCGGTCATTGTTAACCCGGGCCTCGACTGATCCGGTATGTATATCTGTAATGTTGTCCACATGTATGATTTGGCTAAGTTTTTACACCGGATGCCCTTCCTGATGCAACCCTCCCCTTTTATCCGGGCTTGGGACTGGCACAAACAAAATGCACTGGCTTGTGCATCCCCAGTGGCTGGGTTTATCCCCCATACAAAAACAAAGACAGATTATATTTAAGAAAATACTTGATTATCTGAGTGTAAATATGCAAGTAATAGTAGTGGGAGACTTTAATTGTGATCTAAGACATAGACAAAAAGAAGGGGTGGATATAAAAGTTATTTCTGACATGATTAAAGTTTGTAAAAATGTTTTTGGAGAAGCAAACATTGGACATACAAAACGAGTAATTTAAGAAATGAATTGATTACTTTATAGTATCAGAAAGCTTAAATATATTGCATCAAGGAGTCAAAATTACTAGATTCTCAGATCATGCAGCAATCTGGATAGACAATCAAGAAAGAACAGGTCACATAAGAATAGGCACAGGTGGAAAAAGAAGTAATGAATC
The DNA here is from genome assembly GCF_019279795.1 of Protopterus annectens. Lineage (NCBI taxonomy): Eukaryota > Metazoa > Chordata > Ceratodontiformes > Protopteridae > Protopterus > Protopterus annectens. The sequence goes on along the minus strand of NC_056736.1, from coordinate 720,068,123 downwards.
AGACCTAAATGAGCAAGTGAAGGAAATAATATATCAGTCGTGGCTGGATCTTATAAACATGAGAGGATTGTATAATGACTGGACAAGCCGGTGGATTATTTTAAAATAAAAATATAAAAAAAGAGAATGGCGAAGGACAAAAAGAACACAAGATAATGACAAATTTAAAGAAATCAATAACAAATATTTAGATGTATAGTAGACAATAAGGAAGAATTTCTTGAAATACAAAGAATGTTATATGATTTTCTTTCATTTGACATTTGTCTACTGAAAAAGTATGACTAGGTATGCACTCATTTTCAGCGGAGGCCCTGGAAGAAAAGCTCCAAAAAAAACATTAGCAAAGTTACAATTTTACATTGATTACAGATGCTATTATCACAGCAAACATGTAAAAAAAATGGATAAAAGAAAAGTAAACAACAATGTAATAATACACTATATAAAACCTAGCACAAGCTCTTTTTCAATAGATACAGTTATGGTTTCATGAAAGGGAAAATGTAGAGTAAGAATGGAAAAGAAGGTATAATTAGTAGATAAGTTTCACAGATTGAAAGGCTAGAAAAGGGGTAAAGTATGACGGCTGGTAGGATGGGTCATGAGAAATTACTATTGCCATGAAACAAGAAATTTTTTAAAAATATTATTTAAAGAAAGATATTTTTACAAGGAAGAAAGGAAGAAGTAGTACCATACCAAAGTAAAATGGTTAAAGAAAAATAAAGGATAATAAGAGAGTTAAGGAATGAGGAAGGTTGTATAGTGAATACACAAAAAGAAATTATGTAGAACGTTAAAGGACATATTTTAAAACATTTTCAATAGGTGAAACTATAAGAAAAAAAAGGATGGAACTTAAAAAAAAATAACTGATGGGGATAATAAGAGAATGGAAGAAAAGATTACAATGAAATAATTTAAATATGTTTTATAGGTTCATAGGTTCATAGGTTCATACTAGGCTATCTGCCCAAGGGCATTTATAAGCCTAGCCTATAGTTATGTGGCTTTTCACCACCCCTTTAGTTGAATAAAAAATATTTTGCTGCTTTTGCTGCTGTGCTCAGTGACACTGAAGTAATCCCTGGGGTATATCTGCAATATCCCATCCATTGGTTAAGATTTTTGTTCCACAGCATAGGGAGTCTCTGGGTGATGAATCTGTCCCTCCAGCACGCTCTATTTATAACCCGTGTCAAGGTTTAAGTCTCCGCTTTGTGGTGGTTCTGAGGATTAGATTTTTTTTGAGGGTGCATATTCATCAAATCTGGGTTTGACATGGCCTTATATGTCAGGCACAGGTCACCTCTGAGCAAGCGGTATGAGACTGAATAGAGCTTGCTCACTTTATTCTTACTATAAACAGACTTTAACACATTGATTATTTTATCACTGATGTTATAGTCTGTCAAAATGTCCCATAGTACTTCATGCTGGATTTTGTTTTAAAAACAGTAAATGTAGAAGCAGACACAGGTTTAGATGGACTTGAATATTTAATGTATAGGGACAAGTAGGAGGGGCAAAAGGAATATTTTCTAAACGTATTGGATGAATGGTTGGAAAAGGGATTAAATGATACAGATATGGAAAAAGGGAGAAAAAACAGACATAAAAAATTGGAGACTTTCAGTATTAAATAACGTAGATTATAAGATTTTTTATGAAAATAATAGAAAGAATAATAAATAAGGCTAATAAATTACTGACTAAACCAATATTTGGAATAAAAAAGGAAGTCAAGAACTATTAATGTTAATAAGAGAATCAGTTGACAATGTAATAAATAGGGAAACTGAATTCAAATATTAATAGGTGACATAAGTAAAGCTTTTGACAAAATCCAGCATGAAGTACTATGGGACATTTTGACAGACTATAACATCAGTGATAAAATAATCAATGTGTTAAAGTCTGTTTATAGTAAGAATAAAGTGAGATTGTGAATAAATGGTTGGGTAAGTGAAACAATATAATTAAAGAGTGGTATTAAATAGGGGTGTCCAGCCAGCAGTATATTTATTTGCATTAATTATGAATACAGTAGTTTCTAATATAAATAGGACATTAGAGGAGGCTAAATATTGTTCACCAGAGGGAATTTATATTCCAGTGATTTCTTCTATGCAGATGATTTAGTACTAGTTGTAAAAAATAAAAATATGGATGGGTATAGCTATTCAAACACTTAACCAAGAACTAAAGATGTTAGGGTTAAGTATTAACAAAGAAAAAAGTAAAGGACTGGGATTCTCTGAAAAAATTAAAGGTATTCAATTCAATAAAGAAAAAGTATAAATTCTGGGAGTAAAGTATGGTAGTGAACAACAGAGAGTCACACAATGGAATGATATGATACTTAAGGAGTATATGTATATTTTGGAGAATTTTTAAACCTTCATACAAGAAGAAACTATATTTAATCAATTCAGTGGCATTTAGTAAAATGACACAACTGGCAAGTGTGTATATGCTACCACTAGAATGTGAAAAGAATTATTGAATGTATTATTCACATTCATATGGGATCTACATTGAATCTTATTAAAAGAGGAAGTTTGTATGTTAATAAAAAGGAAGGATGTATGGGTTTAGTAAACCTAATTGCATATACAGCTTAATTAAACTTATATAAGGTATTAATAGGAATAAAAAAAGAATGTTTCTTAATAAAGATTATTGAGGAAAATATAAATCAGAATGGGAGAAACTTAAAGGAATTGCTGTTTTGGAAATGAAATTATATAAAAAAAATATTACTATGGAATATTGATTTAAAAGGTATAGATAAGAATAGGAAACCATGGTACAATAATATAATGGACAAATTTAGTATGTGTATCCTTGGAAACAGAAGATAAAAAAGTGAAAGTGGAAAAAGCAAGAATGAAAAGATTCGAAAAATATATAGGATTTACAGATTTTTTTATGGTGGTTATCTAAAAATAAATTACCACTAAAAGTGAATATGCCATATAAATCAATAAAATATAGAATGTATACACTGCTGGGAATTAGAGACTATCGAACACATTTTTTTAAAATGTGATAGAGTGAATTTATTATGGAAAGAAATATGTGACAAAGACGGTTTAAAAGGAATGAAAAATGTAATTGCATAATTATGGATGTAATAGAATATGGATATTATGAAAATGAAACAAAAAGATATAGATAAATTAGATGATAAATTGTTTTGTATAATATGGATTATATGGTATGAAAGAATGAATGAGATAAAATATAATGGAAAATGGATATTATCGAAAATTCACGTCTGCTAATATGGTGTTATTAGCAGACATAGTTCTGTTTCTTTAAAACTTCACATTGTTAATCAACTTTAACTGTTTTTAGCATCCCATTGGTGCCATATAGTTATTTAATTGAATAGAATAAGGGTAGAAGTATTCTGATGAAGTCCACAATTTGATGTGAATGAAAGCGCTAAATCTAATTTTTGTTGTTTTAATAAAGTGAGTTTTGTTTATGATATTGGACTGATATGCTTTATTAACAGAGGGACTTTTTACTTGTGCTACTGTGTTGCTCAAGTGCTTTTAGTGTTATTTAGTTGGAGGAACATTTGGACATACATATTTCAATGTAAAAGAATGGGTAAACTCTATAAAAAGCTTGAGAATATTAATGGTATAATACAGACATGAACATGATTATGCATGGATATTATGAAAACAAGGCTAAAGAATATGTGAAAAGTATAGATAAGAATTTGTTTTATGTAATATGAGTTATTTGAAAGAAAGATTGAATGAAATTTTGTTTAATGGGAAATAGATTTGGGCTGATATATTTCAAAGAATTAGATTATGGTTGTAGAAGAAGAAGTGGAGGTCAGTTATGGAAGAATAATAATGGTGATGGTATACAGGATTGTGTAGATATGTACTTGTAAATATGTATATTCTGTAAATATGTAAATAATGTTTTGTTTATGTTATGTTAATTAAAGGGCCCCTACTTTTTTCGATGGGTACCTTAGGATCTTTTGCATCCACCTGAGTAATGGCTAACTCAAGCAAACAGGACCCTTGTTTAACATTTCTTCCAAAGCACCCACCTTTTAATGCACTGCAGTGCCAGCAATCCATCTATCTAGTGTGAGAATAGAATCCACAACCTTCTGCTCTAATGGCAAGAGAGCTACCCATTGTGCCACTAACACTACTATAAAGTACTTATGTAACCTGTATGGAAAATCATTAAGCTGTATACCAGTTGGAGCACCATATTATGCTGAGTGCAGCACTTTACCTAGCAGCCATGAAAGGCTGTGGAAATGTCAAGTATCTGTCTTTCAAGGGGGAGGGTTATAGAAAGCAATGTTTTTATTTTGCCAGAAAGTATGATCACTGAAATTCAAATAAGCCAATAATTTATTATTAGTGGAACAAACCAATGCCAAGTAGTTAAAGAAAGTACAGTTGTGCAAGTAAACTTAACCATAACTGTAGATTCTTGAATGATCACTACTGCAGTAGCCTTAGAAATATGGGTTATATGCTGCCAAGGATATAAAAGCCATCCAATTTTCAAAGTTTCAGAGCACCTTCCATGAGCTCAAACCATTACTCAGCTTGAGGTGAGCTGAATAAAAATATAGTTTTGGGCACCAAACCCTTCAGAGCTTTCATGCCAATAGATAGATGGAGGCTGAGTCCTGAAAAGACAATGCTAGCACAACAAAAAATAAATATTCACACCTTGGCAAAAACACCACACTAAAAGAACAAGGGAGTGGCGGGCGGGAGTGACTACTGCAGCAGTGATATTCTGAACATCTTGTTATAATAAGTTTACTTACACAGTTGTACTAAGGTCATCATATTGATCACTGCTGTAGTAGCCTTAGCTATATGGGTAGATTATGCTAGTATAGTATATTGGGAAGTGGAAGAGAAAGGGTGCAAGAGCCCCTGTAGAATGGTCGTAGCAAAGCCTGATCTAGACGTTGAGAAAGAATCAAGCTTATAATGCATTGTAAGTGTATGTATACAGGACTAAGTTCCAGAATACTTATAGAATACAACCCATTCTAGAAATCTATAAATGAAACCAAGGCTCTGCTAGAGTGGTCACAAAATTCAAAAAATTCAAAAACTGGTTAAAACAAAAGAAAAGAAGACAAACCACACTGGCAACTGTGAATATAAATTAGCACTTTCGTTTACTAGCAAATTGTAAATTGTATATGGTAACATGCTTCTGCAACAAAATTTGGTGTATTATTGTTTTACATTTAATACTTGGTATCTGTATAGATGGGCTCTTTAAAAGTTCCTCACATTCAATTTTGTTAATTGAGTAATTAATCAATTATGTTTTTTGATGACATCAGAATGTATTGTATTATATAAAGAGTGTATTAGGATGGTTTTTTATCTGGTAGAGTGGTCGCTGACCCTGCCTGGAATAGTTTTGCTGTGGTGAGTATAACAAACGATAATAGCCTGAGACAACTATTTGGAAATAGTCTGTTTTAATGCAGGCTGTCCCTTCTTCTTACCTTCACGAGAAATAAACAATTGATCTAATGATCTGAAAGATTTAGTCCTGTCAGGATAGCACATGAGTTGTCTGTGGACTTCCATGGTATGGAGAATCCTTCCTCCTTCTGTTCAGGAAAGAATGGGGAGATCGTTTGATTTAAAGTAACCTCTGATAACAGTTTAAGCATAAAAGGTCTAATTCTCAAAGAAATATTGTCGCTGAAAAAATGAGATAGGATTAATTCACTATAAGAGCTTGCAACTCATGATACCCTTCTTTCAGAGGTCAGATAAATCAGTAAGACAGTTTTCCATGTTAAGAAGCACAAGTCAGACAGATTAGCTGGTTCAAATAGAGCAACTGTTAGATCATCTTAACACAAAATTAAGATCCCAAGGAGGGGCATCCACTTTTTTTTGGAGATCTCTTATGTAAAACTGCTTTCAAAAAACATTTTGATATGTGAATGCATTGAAAGAGAAGGATCAATGTTCAGATGCACTGAAATGGCAAATAATTAAACCTCAAAAAATAAAGGAATAAGAAAGGCCATAAGATAATAACTCTCTGAAATATTGTAAAACCAGAGAACAAACATTCCTGAATGGGTACTAGTTTTGCTGTTGGTACCAAAAGAAAAACCTTTTCCATTTACTAATTTATAATTGTCTTAAGCAGGCTCTCTTACTTCCATTAGTACCTGCTGCACATCCTCAGTAAACAGGGGCATGAAAGGAATTAAGGCCCTATCATCCAGGCAGTCAGGTGAAGTTGATAAGTGTCAGAGTGTAACAAGCAGCCCTGTCCTTGTGTGATTGTATCCTGTGAGAAAGTTTATGGTAATTGCCCCTGGCCATTTCCTAAAGGAAGGAGAACCACTGTTGCATGGACTAGAAGGGAGTTACCACAATCATTCTGGGGGATTCCTTCTTAATCTTAAGAAGTACTCTGGATATCAGTGAAAGGGTGGAAAAACATACATGAACATTCCTGTGCAAGGGAAGGAAAAGGCATCTGTCTTTCACACCTTCTTGCACGAAATCCTGAAGCAGAATCTTGCCAGCTGATTCTTCAGACAGGAAGTAAGTGGGTCTACTTGATGAACTCACTACAGATGGGTCAAATCTTGAAAGTCCCCTTTTTCTAGTTTCCATTCATGAGGGTCTGCCCTTTTCCTGCTCAGCTTGTGTACCACACACATTTGCTCTGATGAGATGTCAGATGCCTGTAGAGTGAGATTGTACTATGAAGCTATATCACAAGCTAACATGGGTAGTCTGCAAAGGGTGTACAGTCTGGTTTCTCCTTGTTTGTTGATGGACCACTTGACTGTGGTATTGTCTGTAACAACTTGAAGACGTCTGGAGGACCAAAGAAGATTCAGATAGTTCAGTGCCCTGATCAGGGCAAGCATCTCTTTTATAGTTATGTGCTTGAATCTGTCCTTGGTGTCCCACACATAATTTTATCCCTCCTGAAACTGCTCCCCAACAAAGTCCGAGGCATCTCTAGTAACTGAGTGCTTTGGAGGAGAGAGAGAGAAGAGGAGACCTGGGTTTAGGGAAATTTGCTGTCTCTTCTGACAAACCCTAGCACTGGGATTTGAAAAGACAAAGGATGTCGATGCTGGGACTAAACAGACTTCAGATGCCATTGTATCTTTCTCATGTGGAGTCTTGCAAATGGTATTATGAGAATCATAGATGCCATGAGACCCAAAATCCTCAGGTATTCCCTTACAGTGACTAAATTGGAAAACCTTAGAAAGAGATCATAATACAGATATAGTTTATCCTGTGGAAGGAAAGCTCTTTGAATTGAGGTGTCTATCAGACTCCCCAGCAACACAATCATGTGTGAAGGAATTACAAAGACTTTGGAATGTTCTCTTGGAATCCTAACTTGTGTAGGAGATCTCTCACCCAGTTAAGAGATTCCTCATATTTTGAAAAACACTGTGCAAAGATAAGCAAGTCATCTAAATATGGAAAAATGTAGATACCCTGTAGCCTGCAATGAGCTGCAACTGGAGTTAGACCCTTTGTGAACATTCTTGGTGAAGTAGATACTCCAAAAGGTAAGACAGAAAACTGAAAATGTGATCTAGACACACCAAACCTTAAGAAATGACCAATGTCTGTATGAATAGAGGAAATAAGAGAGTCTAGTCTGGTCCAGTGGATGAGAAATTACCCCTGAAAAGGAGGGATTTTTCTCCCACTACCATGTGTAACCTTGATGAGTGATCTTCAGAAATCATTTGAAACTATCTGTTCCCAAAGAGAAAAGTGGAGAGTCTGACGTTTTGGAAGTGAATATGGACTGACAGGGTGAGAAAGGGAGACAAGATCCCTTAAATAGTCATTCTGACATGTTGAACTGTCCTTCGTTTTGGGGTGGGGGTTCCTGAATTCTTTTTGGAACCCCCTGTCATTTCTTTTTAAATGTCTGTTTACCAGCATTTGACTGTTTACTTTGTTTTTTTTACCAAAACTGAGTGAAGGTTAGAGGATCCATTAGTAAATTTGGAAAAGGAGGGCTGAAAGTGAGATTCCTTATAACAACATAGCCATTTCATCATACTTTTTAATAACTTCTGCAGCAGGGGAACCAAAAACTAAATCTCTGTCTAAAGAAGCAATTAAAATCTCACGTTTCACATTTGAAAGTTTCTTACAGCACGTCCAGGAAAATCCCCTCTAACAGTACCAGTGGCCATAGCCCTAAAAGAAGCATCAACCAAGTCATGCACACACTCTAAACAATGAGCAGTGACCGAATGTCCTTAAACACAGTTAAAGTAATTGGAAGGGCTACCCTTTGATCACCTGCCAGGTAGTGAGTAATGCACAGGGGATGATAACCAATGTATCTGTGAAACACCCTGCCAGTGTCCATAATTCACATATCTGGCATGCAAGTCAGGCAAAGTGGTACATGCCACATACCTCAACCTTGCAGAGCTTTGGACTCAATTCCCCACTCAGGCATAGTAAAAAATCTAAATAAACTGTAAATAACCCTGTATGTCACCCAAAGGATTGCCAACTGGCTCACAGATAGGGGTCTATATTATTAGCTCAAAAGCTAATTCTGTTGCATGCAAATCCATCGACACATATCCAGCGAACAGTATATTTAGCAAAACACTTCTTCATCAAAAGTGACATCGTCGAGATGTTATTGATGGCCAACACCGTGTCCCTGCTATCAAGTAACAACACTAACAAAAGCTCAATACTAAATTTATGAAAACGTCCTCATCTGCTGTTCCACAATTATTGTACAAAACATACAACCCTAATAAAAAAATTATTAAACAAAAAAAAAACACTAAAGCATTTACACAGGGGGGGGCAAGCCCCCCCCTGCACCCCCCACACACCCTGCTACTTAAATATACCAACTCCAAGATCGCACAACATTGAAGTAAATGGAAATCTTCCCTTATGGAGATTTCCGTTTAAACGTTCAATGTTGTGCACTTTCGGCAATAGCTCGAGCCAACTAAAACTTTTCAATGGAAGTCATGCTCGACATTGCTGTCATTCAACATTTATGTGTCAATAGACTTGCATTTGACAGAATTAGCTTTCGAGCTAATGATATAGACCCCACAGATAGGCCACAGGTAATCAAAATAGGGGAAGTTACTTCCACAGAAAGACCAGTCACCAGTGGAGTCCCCCAGGGTTCAGTGCTGGGACCTCTCCTGTTTGACTTCTACTCTTCTGAAGTAAAAGCCAATACCAAAGGGTTCTGGCTGATAAGTTTGTACATGATTGCAAGCTAGGAGCAGTCATGGATTCTCCAAAAGATTTAGCCATCCTGCAGGAAGGTTTTTCCCAAAAAATAACTGCTGCCAAAATTATGGACTGAAACTAAATGCCAAAAAATGCATTACTGTATCCTTTGGGAAGTCATGTACCCCAGGGAGCTACCACAATGACAATACACCCCTAAGAGATTACCCAGTTGTTTGGGATTTGGGAACTTATGTGGACAGTGACCTAACAATTGACCAATAAGTGTTAATTGTAGTAAGCAAATCCTTCTGCGTTGCACAGCTTATAAACAAAGAGATGTCTAGATCTAGGGATGCCATAGCCCCCCTTTACTCAGCCCTCATTAGGCCAGACTTTGAATATAATGACTCCTTTGGCATGTATCTGTCCAGACACATGCAACAACTGGAATGCCCACAGAGATACCTTACTAAAACCATACAAGGATTCAACAACATACAATACATGGACTGACTCAAAGCCCTGTCACTATTTATTTGTTTATTTATTTATTGTCATTTGATTACCAGGAAAGTCCAACTGGGTAGAAGCCCATTTTCAGCAGAGGCCCAGGGAGAAAAGCTACAAATTATTACAAAACATTTTAAGGACAATAATTTTATAATCTTCAAAAATAAAACAAAAATGTGTGCAGGTTAAATAATTATAACAATTTAGAGATAATATAAAAACATTGGTTAAGAATCAATAACAAGTTATATGGCAATTGTTTAATATTTATAGAAATTTTATACAGTTTGTAGAAAAATTAAAGGTAAGTTAGTCTAATACAAACAGAAATTGCAATATGAATTGAGGGAAAAACAGGTTTATGGTATATTTAGAGAGAACGTCGGGGAAGAGAATTTGATAGAAGTAAGGAAGTAAGTGAGGAAGGCTGAGTAAGGAGGTATAAAGAATGAAAAGGTACTTGTTCACATTTATGGATATAGTTTATCCTGGTTTGAGCTAGAACAGAGCCAGATTTTAGCTAAAAAGTATTTTAGAGTAGTTTTGAAAGATGGGAGGGAGGGTATTGATCTGATGGATACAGGTAAGGAGTTCCAGGCCTTAGCAACCTTGTACGAGTACAGATAATGCCCAGCAAGTCCAATAGGTTTGTAGACAGATAAGTGTTTTGGTCACTGGATCGCAAAGACCAGCTGGGAGCATAGTTGTGTAGAATTGTTTTCAGTGCTGGACAGGCAGATGGATACTGGATAATTTTATAGGTGATAAGAAGCTGTGTATATGTTAGTTGATGAGGCGCTTCTAACCAATCAACGTTTTTTAGTACTATACGGTAGTGGATTCTGAAAGGGGTATTTGCTGCGAATTTAGCAACTTTGTTATAGCATTGTTCAGTTTTAATTTTTGTGAAGTCTGAAGGTTAGTAATGATGGGAGTGCCATAAAGAAGTGTGGGGAGGAGATAAGTAGTGGCAAGTGTCATTATAGCTGCATCAGTGAGAAAGCTTTTGGCTCTGTAAAGCATCCTTAGTATTTGATTAATTTTTCTCCTGTAATTTTGTATACACAGATCGAATGTAAGCTTATCATCTACTATACACTATATCCTATAGACTGCTAAGAGGTAACTTCTATCTGGCATACAAGGCATCCTCTAACCCATTACTGAAGAATTTACTGCACATCAGCAAGTAAAATGGCATCAGAAATACTCAGTCTAGGGATCTAAACCTCTTCTGCATAACCAACAGAATGGTTTGGAGGGACAGGTATATGTTGCAGAGGATACAGTTGCTGTGGAACAGACTCCCCATCCACATAAAGTGCATTGCTGTCCATATTCAAATATAACTTAGATCTATTAAGGGAAACAGAAAACATATCTGAGGACTGCCCCCTGCACTACTAATGGATAGAGGCAGCTTATAGATATAGTGTATGGGTCTGCCTTAATGGTGAAGATATTCATGTCATAGACACAAGGTGCAGGTTTTGATTCTGACGTTGGGTTATTGGCTTGGATTAAATGGCCTTCCAGGGCAGTTAGCCTAGTACTGACCTATAAACCTATGAACCTAAATGCTGTACCCCATGCATGGGTTCCATCAAATTATTTGTGGTATGATCCCAGTTATTCTCATTAGGGGTAATATATAATTATTGAGCATGGGATAGGTAAGGCCAATCTATAACCAAATGGGATAGGTTTATTTCAGCACAAAAACTGAAACTGGCTTGGCTTAAAATGACTCACAAGTGCAGCTAGCCTAATACTTACCTATGAACCTAAGTTGTCTGCATTATTGCTGATTACAAACTGAAATTCCATAGCGTCAGCTAATGAATAAGTACAGGCAGTGCAGTAATCTGACTAATATTTAGCCAACGTCAATATGTACACATCTCAGCTCCGTCCATTATCTTCCTAGTGCCTTTCAGGTGATGCAGAACACCCACAAATCATCACTAAAATGCACTATAATACAACTCACACAAACATGGGATATGATACAGCATGCATTCAGCCTGATGAAAGCATGGTCTGATACCTATATACATCTCGCGGGGGTACGGCGGTACACGTTGCCATAATATGTGATCAGTTTGCAGCATGTTGGATGCTGCATAATATGATTATGAGGAGCAATGTAGCCAGCTATTCTTCCTAGGAACCTCTGGACCCCCTTCAACAACACCTGTAAAGCCACCTCATCAACATTAACCAGTAACAACAGTAACTCTAAGAAACAGAGATCAGATATTGCAACCCAAGAACATTTGAGGGGCAAAAAATATCAAAGGCAAAGCATTAGATTCTAGTCTAGATTTTTTGGCCCTAGAAACCTTACAGAGACAATACAATGTCACAGAGAACACAAGAGGGTGTATGCAGCATTAGTTAAAGTTTACAATGGTTACTTAATGGTTGTCACATTGTGCAGCAGACATCTCTGCCTAAATTATACAGGAAACATGGTGTAGTGGATCCAGTGGGTCATAGCTACCATCATTTGCACAGATACCAAGAGACACAATGACATATGACTAACATCAATAAACTAGATGAATATCCATGCCACTCGTGGCAGAGGCAGGGGGGGGTCTTCTGGCAAGGTATATTGTACATCACAGACAGTGTCCTCTGGTGACAGGGAGGGGCTGCTATTATGTGATTGTGAATGGGAAGGGATGCCACAACATGTCCATTCTTTCAGCCGTCTGTGTTGTTTTAAAGTGACAGGACTACAGGGCCCTTCTGTCCTGGGTGTTATACTACAGATTGATCTGCTACCAATAATGGGAAAGCTATGAGGTTGAGTAGTATGAATATGAATCAACTTAGAAGTGTTAGGTTCATTATGATTTGAAGCCAGCTGTTTTTTATAGAATAGAGTGGTGGTGCTCTTTTTATGGAGATACAGTTTGAAGTATATTTTTGTGGGGGGAGGCAGAAGTTATCAGGGTAATTTATATTCCAGCTGGTGAAATAATATTCCACTGCCTATTGACAATCTCATTCTAAACACATGCATCTGGAGTGTTTCTCCCTGGGCCTCCACTGAAAAAGGACTCTGTCCCAGTCGGACTTACCCAGTAAACAAATGTTAAATAAAAAAATAACTAAATCTCTATATCTCTGCTGTAGAGGAAGAGAAGAAACTCAATAACAAATGTAAAGCTATGAGTAGCAAAATGTATTCCCTACTTCTGCAATTCAGCTTTATAAGTATTATGCTACCACAGATGTAACCACCCCATGCTGTATTTCTCACTTTTCTTGGTTTTCAAGGCCGGGAATGCGAGTGCTGGGGGAAATCAGTGGCTGTTCTCTGTTTTTTGAGGGGGTGAAGCTTTTTAGTTTTTCTTGAATGTTATCAGTAATGGCTGGTAGGTTTAGAAAGTCTGTTGGTAGATGTGTTTGTGATGGAAGAGTTTTGCATTCAGGGAATGGTCAAATGCTTTAGGGGATCAAGGCCATGTTTTGACACTGGGAGCATGTGCAAGTGTCTACAGCAGCCACAATCATAGCTAAAGATGGCTTCAGAAGACAAGATGTGATTCAACAAAGTATTAGTTTAAAGGTGTGTACACATAACAAAGTATTAGTTTAAGGTTGTGCACACTTATGCAACCAGCGTATTGTACGTTTTTTATTTTTTATATTTTTTCCCCTAACAGATTTGTTTGTTTTTCAGTTGAATTGTACAGGTTATAGGTCACATTAAAGGTGGAAAAGTTTAGAAATTATTTATTGTGGTCTCATTTTTTTATATCACAAAAACCTGGCATTTTAACAGGGGTGTGTAAACTTTTTATATCCACTGTGTACCCTGCAAATTTCCCTACTAGTGGGATACTGAGGTCTGCAGCTTATACAAAGGAAAGAAGGGATTCTTTCAGAAATCATTGAACAAGATTACTCCGTATATTAAATGTAGATTAAAATTTATTACAAAAAAAGTCTTTTCTTAAGTAATAAGAAACTTGAATATGAAAACTATTTGTCATCTTCAGCAGTCATAAGGAGTATTGTTTCTATCGCATCAATTTTATAAAGAGGACATTTACATTTTATCATTTTAAAATTGCTGAAAAGTTTAATATTTTTTTTTTCTGGCCTGTCACAATCTAAAGGTTTAATGGCTAATCTGGCTTTTGTTTTTACAACTAATAAGAACTCTCCTATAATAAGTATTGAATTGATTTCTAAAGTATTAAAATTGGAAATAAAACCTCTGTGGGTCCAGATTTAATACCAACTATGCTGATTCATGGCATAAGAAGTACTTTTTGCCATTGTTATACAAGGTTTTTAATACTTTGTTAAGTAAAGGTGTAGTAACCTCCAGATGGAAAAATTAAATTATTTCAGCTATATGCAAAAAGGAAAATAAAAGAGATCTGTATAATTGCAGACCTATTATCCATACATCTATTTTATGTAAGTGTTATGAACGAATTGTATAAAATACTTTCAGATCAATTGAATAATAATGGATGCACTAATTTAAATCAACACGTGTTTTGTCCTGGTAGATAAATACTCATAAATTTAGTGGAATTTTATGATCAAGTACTTTGGTCTCTTGATCACTTGATAACATTTGGTGATCTTTGTATGGATTTGGATAAGGATTTTGATACAATCACACAAAGTTCAATAACTGATACATTAAAGAATTACAGTTACAATCCTGTTTTCATTAATTGGATTATTGTCTGGTCATCTGGTTATTCTCAATGCGTATCACTTAAAGGTTATTATTCTTGCCTGCTCCTTGTATTGTCTGGAGTACTACAAGGCTTTGTGCTTGGTCCTTTTCTTTTTAGTTTAATAGCTTCAACTAGTCCTAAAACAATAAGTGCTGGCAGGCTAAATATGCTCACAATTGTAAGATTTGATTTATAACTGGTAAAGAAAGAACCTCAGCATCTATATAAAAATTTTTGAATCAATTTTCTTCTTGGGCAAATGATGTTGGTTTGAAATTCATCCCTGATAAGTGTAAAATAATATATTTTTGGTAATCATGGAATAAGACCAAATTTATTTTTTAAACAATGTACATTTATCTGAAACTGGTTATTATGAGGATCTGGGTATAAACATATCATCTGATTTTTCTTTTTTTATCTCATGTAACTCTTATAAAGAAGCATGCATTATTTATGGGATGAATATTTAGATCCTTAAATATGAGACAAGGAAAGATTAGTGAATTTATACAAGAGGTACATCCTACCCGTTTCAGAATATAACAGCATGTTTTGCTAATGTAATAGACACTAATAAGCATTACTTGAGTCTGTTCATTGAAAATTTACAAAAGGAATACCTTCAATTTGTCATTTATCTTATTCTGATAGATGTAAAACTTTAAATTTATTTACAGTCTATTATCAGTTTACAAGAGGAAAGGCTATAAGCACACAGAAAATCTTTGGGGATGATTTGGTACAGCTTACACGTGTATATATATATATATATATATATGTATATATATATATATATATATATATATATATATATATATATATATATATATATATATATATATATATATATATATATATACACACACATATGAATTCACTTTATAATCAAATTTCAGTATCTCGAGACTATAAAGCCGAAACTTTACAAACCCGAAACACCACAACCACGAAAGACAAAACCGTGAAACAATACACCACACAAACAAAACACACCTACCTACCGACACTACAATAAATTAAAACAAAACACACAAAAAAAACACAAATACCTACCCTAGCTAGAAGCAGAGGGGCAAGCCCCATGCGCCCCCCCACACCCCCACTACTTATATATATTAACTCCAAGGTCGCACTAACTACCAAAACAGAGAAAACACACCACTACACACTCCAAACACACTCACATACACACAAACCCTACCCCAAACCCTTCAAAAAATAACACTTACCTAACACGCCATTTGGGTTCGACATTTCTGGCTTTGGGGTACTGCAGTTTCACGCAACTGCAGTTTCAACACTTTGGTCTCGAGATATTGACATTTGACATTTCAGTATTTCAAGATTTCAAAGTGTAACTGTATATATATATATATATATATATATATATATATATATATATATATATATATAGATATATATATATATATATATATATATATATATATATATATATATATATATATATATATATCTATAAACAAACAGTAGAGTACGAAAAGTTTCACAACCACGGCTTAAAACAACTTCACTTTTATTTGCAGCAAAAAAACACAGTAAGTGCTTTCAAACTCACAGTTCTTCTTCAGACTGAAATAATCAGGCTTTTTCTCAGAAATTTAAAATGCACATTAACCAATCCACAACCATTATAAATTATCTGTGCAAATTCCTAGATCTAAGAACCGGTCTTAAAGAAACCTTGTTATTTATACCAGCCTTCCTATTAGAGAGAAACTTGCAAATCCAGTGTAGTTCCCTTTCCTCTGTAAAATTCACCAAATCACCACCTCTGGGACCCTTATTAACTGTCTCAATAACGTTAAACATAAAAAATGTGATGGACCTGACTCATACACATGTTTAGCAAGAGCATTGGTTAAATCAGCTCGTCTCATGGCATATTTATGCTCACGAATCCACTCAGAGAGCATTCTGTTGGACTTACCAACATAAAAACTATCACATGCCACACACGTAGCTAAATAGATAATATTTAGAGTCTTACAACTAGCTGACACCTTAAATACAAATCTCTGCTTTGCGATAGGATGTATAAATTAATTTGAAGCATCAATAGAGGAATAATGCCTACAGGATCTACATGGATGAGTGCCGTTCAATCTTGAAGGCACATCCAAGGAAACCTCAGTGGGCTCATAGTCTCTGTAGCAAAGATGTTGCTTAAGAGATTTTTTTGTTTTTATAGGTATAATGTGGTTTTGTGCCCACGATATTCTTAATCCTGTCATCCATGGTCAGAATATTCCAATTAGCATCTATTGTCTGTCTAATTTTCCTAAGATCACTGGCATAAGATAGCACTAATGTGGACTCATTTTCACACCATGCTGTTCCACATGGGGGGGACATCCGAAAAATAAAGGTGTGCTGTTGTAGACCTCTGTGACATTGCACCTTCTCTCATCCTTCCTGTCTCTTTTTTACTATAACCTCTACACTCAAAATCTTGTGCTATCATTTCCAAGTCAGTAGTGAAACCATCTAGTGGGCTATTAAGTTGAGATACCCTCATCCCTTGAGTTTTCATAATATTCTTGAACACATGTGAAGGATGCATACTATCCCGTCTCAGTATATTGTTCTTCCTACATGGCTTGCTACAGAGAGTGGTAGACAAATTAGCCATCTCATCTTTAGTTATACATACATCAAGAAAAATCATCTCAGAGGAGGACACAGTACTAGTGAACTTTAGGAAACTCGTGGTACTATTCAAATGGTCAAAGAAATCTCCTAGTTCATTCTCAGTCCCCCCCAAAGTAAGGCCACATCATCAACAAACCTTCTGTAGAACAGCACCTTAGAAGTAAACTGACAATCAAACACAAACTTTCCTTCCCATTGTGCTAACATCATGTTGGTGTAGCTATTGGCACACGAAGTGCCCATAGCTACACCAACTTTTTGTAAATAGTATTCTCTTTGAAACAAGAACACATTGTTAGTGAGCACCAATTCCAAAAATAGACAAATGAGATCTATTTGTTTGACATCATAGCTACTGTGAAGAGTGAGAAAAGACTTAATCAGACTCAAACCTTCCAGATTCGGAATACAGGTGAAAAGCGACTCTACATCTAGAGTTACTAAAAGAACACTATCTAAATTAATTGTATTTCCATTCACAAACAGGCTAAGGTCCATCAAAAAATGTTTAGTGTCATTGAGTACAATAGATATTTTATTAAGAACGGGTCGTAGCTGCGTGTCTACATATATAGAAAATGGCTCGGTGAGCCACTTCCTACACGAAAATATGTGTCTCAGAGGTGGTGAAACCAAGTTTTTATGCACTTTAGGGAACCCCTGAAACACTGGTATCACAGGATGTTGCACATTTAAATCATCAGTAAATTGCTCAGTGATATAAAAAATATCTAAACAGTCACATATTGTAAAGAAAATAGAACATTGCACATCCCATATAAAATCTTCATCCACTTTATCATAAACATTTAAATCTGCTAACATTCTATGAATAGATCCTACATAAAAATCTTGATTCATTAAAACAGTGGCTCCACCTTTGTCTGCCTTTTTAATGACTATAGAGTAATCAGACTGAAGTGCCTGCAATGCAGACCGCTTTTCATTAGTTAAATGACAAAAATCATGCCCATTCCTCTTAGAATTGTCACCCTGGGAACAAGAAAGGCAAGCAAATAATTCATCTTCACATTTCTTTACAAATACTTCAGCTACTGGTCAATATTATAGGTTCATAGGTTGGTACTAGGCTATTGGCCCTAGGGACTATACAAGCCTAGCCATAACAATTCCCTGGAAATTTCTTCTCACAATATTTACTTCTGTGGACGCCTGTCTAGCAGGGCGACTGACATGATCCCCGGGGTGAATCTCCTATCTCCCATCCAATCATCAAGGTTCCTTTTGAAGAAGGCCAATGAGGCACTCTGCTTGACATGTATGGGCAATCTATTCCAGAGTATGGGGAGTCTCTGGGTCAGGAAGCTATCCCTCCAGCATGCTTTGTTCATTGTGATGACAAGGTTTAGATCCCTGGAGCGTGTGGCTCTGAGGGATTGGGATTTCTTTAAGTGGAGCATGTCCAACAGATCAGGGTTTGACATGGCCTTGTATGTTAAGCAGAGATTGCCTCTGAGTAGACGATATGCCACAGAATATAGCTGGAGTTTTTTTAGACGGTCAGCATATGGCATCTGCTTTAGGCCTGTGATTTTTTTAGTGAGGTATTTCTGTGGCCTTTCCAGCTATTGCAGATGTCTTGTGAGGTACATACCAAATTAGGCATTACACTCTACAATGGGTCTAATGAGGGATGAGTACAGTGGGACAATGCCCTCCTTTTTTCTGGATGAAACCCCTTAGTGATGAGGTGTGCCACATAGAAGGATTTCCTGACTGTTGTGGCAATGTGGTTATTGAAAGTGAAACCACTGTCCACCTGTTTCCCTAAGTTTCTCATCACACTTTTGATGTTTAGTGTACTGCCACCTATGTGGTAATTCATGGGTACATGTTTTTTTCCAAAGGGGATAACTATACATTTCTTGGCATTAAGCTTGAGCCCATGGCTCTGGCACCAGACATCTGTTTCTGTAAGGTCCCTTTGTAGAATATCCACATCATTTGGGGATTCAGTAATGGCTCCCAGTTTGCAGTCATCTGCAAACTTTGTTAGCCAGAGTCCCTTAGTGTTGGCCTGTACTTCAGAGAAGTAGATGCCAAACAAGAGTGGTCCCAGGACTGAACCCTGAGATACACCACGTGTCACTTGTCTGGAGCTGGATTTGGAGTCGGCTACTTTTACAGTCTGAGTTCTGTCAGTAAGCCAGTTGGCAACCCATCGAGTGACAGAACCCACAGGGTCAGAGTTGCTGGCGCCATGTCAGACTCAAAGCCTGTCACAAGTGGGGTCCCACAAAGCTCAGTCCTGGGCCCACTCTTGTTTGGCATCTACTTTTCCGAAGTACAAGCAAACACAGGAGGGTTATGGCTGACAAAGTTTGCAGATGACTGCAAACTGGGAGCCATAGTAGAAAACACATCTGACACAGATATCCTTCAGAAGGGTCTCACAGAAACGGATAACTGGTGCCAGAGCCATGGCCTAAAGTTAAATGCCAAAAAATGCATAGTCATACCCTTCGGGAAAAACAAGGTTACCCCTAGCTACCAAATAGGTGGCAATCCACTGAGCACAGAAGAAGTTATCAGGGACTTGGGGACCCAGGTTGATTGTAGTCTGTCATTCGACACCCATGTAGCTAAAGTAGTTAGGAAGACCTTCTACATTGCCCACCTTATCATGAAGGGATTCTCATCTAGATCAAGGGAGGTCATGGTCTCCCTTTACTCATCACTCATCAGACCAATGATTGAGTACAATGCCCAATTCGGAATGTATCTGACCCGACACTTGCAGCAGCTGGAGAGACCACAAAGTTCCTCACCAAAAGGATAAAGGGTCTCAAAAATCTGTCCTATGCTGCCCGACTGAAAGAACTCCAGCTCTATTCAGTCGCCACGCTTGCTCAGAGGTGACCTTTGCCTAACATACAAGGCCATGTCAAACCCAGATTTGATGAATATGCTTCACCTCAAAAATCTAGATCCACCAGAGCCACAAGGCGGAGACTTAAACCTCGACACGGCTATTAATAGGACGTGCTGGAGGGATAGATTCATCACCCAAAGACTCCCTATGCTGTGGAACAAAATCCCGGTATATGTGAGGCAGAGCACCTCGCTGGCCTTGTTCAAGAGAAATCTTGACCAATGGATGGGAGATCGCAAATATACCCCAGGGATTACCTCAGTGTCACTGCTCGACAGAGGCACAGCAAAATAATGGGTATAGTTCCCCATACTTAAGGGGTGGCGTAAGCCACAAAACGATGGGCTAGGCTTGTAAATGCCCTCGGGCAGATAGCCTAGTATGAACCTATGAACCTATGAACCTATAGGGATTTATGCCCAGCTTAGTAAGTTTATCTATGATTCCAGAGTGGGGGGTGGTGTTGAAGGCCTTGGCGAGGTTCATATAGGCTGTGTGGACCGCCTTGCCCTCATCCACAGCTCTGGAGACTGATTTGAAGAAGTCAATCAGATTCAGGAGACAAGATCAGCCCTTCACAAACCCAAACAGGGTGGGGTCCTGTGTTTGAAGGTTGCCAATGTCTTTGTTTATAAGTTCCATGATAATGCGTTCCATGCCCTTGCAGATCAGGCTTGTCAGACTGATGGGATGGTAGTTCCTGGGATCCAAGGTGGATCCCCCCTTGTGGAGTGGGATAGCTGTAGCTGTGCACTACTCAGTGGGCATGAAGCCTGAGGTGAGGCTATGATTAAACATGACACTTAGGTGAGGTGCCAGTTCATTTTGTAGTTCATGTAGTACACAGCCTGGGATGCCATCTGATCCCATGGATGCTGTATTCTTAGCTTTGGAGAGTGCGGCTTCTACCTGTGTGGCCGTGATTACCAAAATTTGGCAATCTTTTGGTATTGAGATGGGCCCTTTAGAGGGTGAGAGGGGGTGAGGTTGGCACTAAATCGATCTGCCAGGATATTGGCAATATCCTTGGGATCAATATATTTAATGGCATTCTGTTGTAGCTCAGAGCAGATCTGAGCATTGCCATTTAGATTCTTGACATAACTATAGAATGCCTTGTGGTTGTCTTTGGAATCTTTGGCAATTTTATTTTCGTAACTAGCTTTTGAGGATTTTATGAGGGATCTCAGCTAAGTCTTACTGAGGCTGGTGAGGGAGTTTTTTGCATCCTGGGATTTTCCTCTTTTCTGCAACAGTTTCTTCCTTCTGTTGTATAGTTTGTTTATTTATAACAGGGGACCACCAGATTGGCTTCCTTTTTTGGAGAAGAGCATCTTGGATCTATTTGGGATGGCACAATTCATGCACAAGTGGATGTGCTCGTACAGTGCCTTAGTGTAGGATTCTGCAGTCGAACTTTCAGATCCCGTCTGAATGGGTGTCATGAAGTTTGTCACTTCTGACTTCAATAGCATGAAATTGGCTTTGGAGAAGTTTTTTAAGGAGGTTTCCTTACTGGGGGGTGGGGGTGGGATGTGGATGTCAAGGGCGATATGCTTATGGTCAGACCTGTCCAATGAGGGGGTGACCACTGGTGTGGAGCATCTATCTCCCATGTTGGTAATGACCAGGTCTAGGATATTGGATCCCCTGGTGGGACAATGGATTAGTTGATCCAGGGCATTGGAATTTGTGAATTCCAAGAACCGTTGGGAAAAGGAGTTGGTACCCAAGTAGTTTTCCCAGTTAATGGCAGGGTAGTTGAAATCACCCAGTATTAGGGTGTTTGGTTATATCTTAATATTTTCCAGTATGTTTAGAAAGGTGTAGTGAGAATCTTGGGGCATGGTGGGGGATCTGTAGCAAGCTACAATTTGGATTGCAGTATTACCTAGTGTTAGTTGCACCTGGAGAATTTCAGATGCATTGTGTTGGGCAACTAGCCTGGAGGTATGAATATTCTTGGTGAATATGGACATTCCTCCACCTTTAGTGTTTCGGTCTTGGTTTTGTGGCCGAAAAGTGTGGTAAGAGTTGTAGTCTGGTATTGCAGGGGTGCTCTCTGGAGCCTTGAACCAGGTCTCAATTACTGCACAGATATTGATGTTCTCCATTTTTAGGAGTGCCTCAAGAGAGTGCATTTTGAGCTTTAGACTTCTAGCATTCAGTAGCATTACCTTCAGATTTTGCATGCTTGAATCTGTTACGCTGGTGGTTTTATCCTTTGAACCTTGCCTAAAAAAGGCACTATAGGGGTGGCAAGAGCTTTAGCCAGTAACCTGAATCCCAGGGGTGACAGGTGCAGACCATCTCTGGTAAAGCACCGTGGTTTGTCAATCATGTGTTCCCAGGCAGACATATACTGGATCCCCTTTGAATGACACCAGAAGCTTAGCCAATTGTTGAAGTCAGTAATTTGTCCTTATACTGTGGTATCATTCTGGGTGAAGGCAGGGTGCTACTCAGGGCTAGGGTCATACCTGCCTGGGCCACATGATCCAAGAGCTCTTCCATGTCTCTTTTCATGTAGTCCAGGGAGGTACGTCTCAAGTCATTCACTCCAGCATGGACAATGACAGAGTCGTATTTGTACTTGTTGTGGAGTGACTTGAGTGCATGCGTTATGTGTCGATTGGCATCTTCGTGTGCCAATAGCTATGACAACATGGGAAGGAAAGTTTGTGTTTGATTGTCAGTTTACTTCTAAGGTGCTGTTCTACAGAAGGTTTGTTGATGACGTGGCCTTACTATGGGCGGAGGGGGGGGGGACTGAGAATGAACCAGGAGATTTCATTGACCATTGGAATAGTACTGCGAGTTTCCTAAAGTTCACTAGTACTGTGTCCTCCTCTGAGATGATTTTTCTTGATGTACGTATAACTAAAGATGAGATGGCTAATTTGTCTACCACTCTCTATAAGAAGCCATGTAGGAAGAACAATATACTGAGACGGGATAGTAATCCCTCACATGTGTTCAAGAACAAAAGAATCATTTCCTTTGTTACACCAATTTGCTCCCCATATAGTTCTGACAGTATGCTGTAGGGATTTTTTAAAATCTGTCTACTCATTACTCTCCCAAAAAACATATTTCCACTTTCTTCCCTTTCACACAACCAACATGTGCTATCTACCTGAGGAAAAATTGTTTAAAGTCTTCTTGGGTTATAAAAATACTTGTGCAATCACTTCCAAGCAAAAATCTTAAACCTTCTGGACTTTGATGCATAAAGGTCCTACCAAACACCCTGATAATGGGTGATTTCAATTACCCAAACATTAACTGGGAGAACTACTCAAGTACTATCTCCCTTGCCCAACATATCCTAGAATTTATAAACTCAAATGCCCTAGATCAACTGGTCAACACCCCCACAAAAGGTGACAACATATTGAACCTGGTCATCACCAACATGGGCAACCGGTGTCCCACACCGAAGGTCAACCCCTCGCTGATTAGATCTGACCATAAACTAATCACTCTGGTTATCCACATTCCGCCCCCACCCCCGGTCAAAAAAACCACCGTGAAAACCTTTTCAAAAGCAAACTTTACGTTACTTAAGACCAGGGTGGAAAGTTTCAAATCCCCCATGCTATAGGATAATGCTGCCCAAGCTGCAAAATCATTTACTAATGCACTCTATGGGCACCTACATAAATGCATGGATCATGCTATCCCAAGCAAAACCAAGACTCACTCCTCCAAGAAAAGGAAACCAGTCTGATGGACCCCTGCCATAAACAAGCTATACAATAGAAGGAGGAAACTAGTACAGAAAAGAGTAAAATCCCAAGAAGGGAAGACATCCCTGATCAGTATCAGCAAGAAACTACGATCCCTCATAAAATCATCCAAGGCTAGCTTTGAAAGAAAAATTGCCAAGGACTCCAAAGATAACCACAAGGCATTCTTTAGCTATGTCAAGAATCTAAGTGGCAATTCTCAGATCTGCTTGGAGTTAGTGCAGAATGGCACAAAATAAACTGAACCGACTGATATCGCCAACATCCTGACAGACAGCTTCAGTGCAAACTTCACCCCCAAAAGAGCCCATAACCATACCAGAAGAATGTAGTGCCCCTGAAATCACAGACACTCAGGTTAAAACAGCCCTCTCCAAAGCCAAAAACACAGCATCAATGGGACTGGACGGTGTCCCAGACTGAGTCCTACATGAGCTCAAAGATGAACTAACCCCTCACCTAAACACACTGTTCAAACTCAGCCTCTCCACAGGCTATGTGCCCATAGAGTGGCGCACAGCAATGGTTATTCCACTCCACAAAGGTGGAGTCACAACAGACCCCGGGAACTATCGCCCTATAAACCTGACTAGCTTGGTCTGCAAGGCTATGGAGAGCATCATCATGGATCTCATTAACAGAGACACTGGGAATCTCCAAACATTTGACCCTACCCAGTTCGGCTTTGTTAAGGGCAGATCATGTCTCCTAAACCTGGTGGACTTCTTTGAGACAGTTACCAAGGCTATAGATGAGGGAAAAGTGGTCCACACAGCCTACCTAGACCTCGCAAAAGCCTTTGACACCATTCTCCATTCTGGTATTATAGACAAGCTCACCAGCCTGAACATAAACCCCTATGTCATGAGATAGGTTGCCAAATGACTCAAGGAAAGAACCCACATGGTAAGAGTTGCAGGAGCTAAGTCTGACTCTAAACCGGTTACAAGTGGAATTCCCCATGGCTCAGTCCTAGGACTCCTCCTGTTTGGCATATACTTCTCAGAGGTACAGGCAAGCACAGGAGGACTATGGCTGACCAAGTTCACAGATAACTGCAAACTAGGGGCTATAATTGACTCTCCGGCTGACACAGACATCCTCCAAAAGGGTCTCACTGAGACAGATACCTGGTGTCAAAACCATGGCCTCAAACTAAATGCCAAAAAGTGCATAGTCATCCCCTTTGGAAAAAACAAAGTACCCACAAATTACCACATAGGTGGTAGCCCCTTAAATATGGAAGACGTAATAAGGGATCTGGGGATGCAAGTAGATAGTGATCTCTCCTTTGATAATCACATTGCCAAAATAGTTAGAAAATACTTCTATGTGGCTCACCTAATCACAAAAAAGGTTTGCATCCAGATCAAAAGAGGTCATTGTGCCCCTCTACACATCACTCATCAGACCCATCATAGAGTACAATGCCCCCATTTGGGATGTACCTTACAAGACACCTGCAACAGCTGGAAAGACCACAGAAGTATCTCACCAAGAGGATCACTGGCCTCCAACAGATGCCCTATGCAGCTTAACTGAAGAAACTCCAGCTGTACTTGGTTGCATACCGCCTACTCAGAGGTGATCTCTGCCTGACATACAAGGCCATGTCCAACCCAGAATTGATGGACATGCTCCACCTAAAGAAAACCATATCCCCTCAAGCCACATGTTCTAGGGATCTAAACCTCACCATAACAATAAATAGGATGTACTGGAGGGATAGATTCCTGTCCCGGAGACTTCCCATGCTCTGGAACAAGATTCCAATCTACATTAGGCAGAGCACCTCACTAACACTCTTCAAGAGAAACCTTGACGAGTGGATGGGAAACAGAAAGTTTACCCCTGGGATCACTTCAGTGACTCTGCTGGACAGAGGCACAGGGAGCTAATCTAAGGGGGCAGCGAAAGCCAACACATTCCAGCTAGGCTTATAAATGCCTTTGGGCAGATAGCCTAGTACCTACCTATGAACCTATGAACCTATGAACATGGGAGCTGTACAGATGTCCTCCCATTGAGCCCTTGTAAATCTTTTCTAACCTCCTCTGATTGATTCTTAAAGTTATCAAGCAATATTTTATATACTTTACAAATTATCCCCTTTTTAACAGTAGCTTCTGTTCTAGATTCATCTAAAAACTCAACAAATGCAGGTTTTTCATTTAAGATTTCCTTCTCTCTTTCTCTTTGCCTATTCTCTGATATCAGTCCCTGATAGGGGAGATAGTCTCTAACCTGCAATCCAAACTTCTTTTTGGCCTCATCTACCACTCTGTTACCCCTCCTTCTGTAGTTATTTGCTCCGAATACTTTTGTTCCTTTGCCAGTTTTCTCCAATAAATTCCAGTCCCTCTTGCCTATTTTCTGTATCCCTACTTGCAGTCATCACTATTTGCAAAATCTTTTCCTTCATGTATCTGTTGCTTAATTCTTAAAATACTTTCTGCTACTTTATGAGTGCAATATTCTCTATGGTTATTATTCCCCCTCAAGAATCTGCAACTAATATCTCACTGTCTCATTATTTCTTGAACCCCACACTTCATCTCTTCATCCCTTTCCAATTATAACCTTCTGCTTGTGTTACATATATCAGCCTTAACTGTTTACCTCTAAAATATCCCTTCAAATCAAGTAATCCTAAATCATCTTGTTTTATTGGGACGATCAACATATTCCACTTTCATTCCATTTCTAGCTTTTTCAGACTTCATCTGAATATCCACTTCTTATGTTCCCCTACCACCAAACTCATCTTGCAGACTTCCTAAACGTGTACAAAGAGACAGAAATACACTCCCTACAGCCCCTGAAGCTACAGTTCTTATGACCTGGAGGAATCCTCTGTAAGACCACACATGGCTTGCTCCTACTTCTGGAATCTGCTCCATCAGGCTCTTGACAAGTGTGGCACTGTCATACTACAATGAGTGAGACCTTCTTCTTGGTGTAATCCACACCCCTTTACTGACACATCATGCACGTGGTAGATGATGGGCCATGAGGTATAACCTAAAGGTATGTCCTCCTTGCTGCAGTGACCATGTGGTAGCTGGTGGTATGCCCTCCTCCTATGCTACCTCAGATTCCCCACTCATCTCAGAATAGTGATCCTTCTGCAAGCCTCATCCTCCATCAGGGCTCCATGAGGAGATCTGCCCAGCATGTCTCTACCCATGGATAGGCCCACCTATCTTCACTTACTTTCTCATCAAGTATCCCAAGCTGATTATCCCACTTCGGTCACCTGGTCTGTAGTCAGGACTTTATCCCTCTATGTCACCAGCTTGGTAAGAAAACTATTTCTGGGGCAATATTCTCTTCTGCTGTGCCTTGAAAAAGAGCAGTGAGCTATGTGGAACTTATTTGCTCAGCAAAATAAAATGAAATGAAATAGATAAATAAAACTGAATACATGTATAATGTCTAATGCTGTCAAAAAGTTTTGCTTGGTGAACAAAAGATTGTATACTTTGCTGTACGAAGCTTTTAGAACTTCAGACGTGTTGCACAAGTATTCCATGTTTCTCAGATGCTGCGATATTTCATACATGACACTACCACAAGCTTAGGACAGAAACTGTGAATGGTACATATAAATCTTGAAAGTGATGAAGTAAAAATACATAGTTGTTTGCAATAGAACCACAGCTGCTTAGTCATCTGGTTACAGCACCACTGTAAACTTTTCTTGGCTTGTAGTTTGTACTCTGCCCTATCTTATTTATTGATTTTCTGTATACCAAATGCATTAAAGAAACCTGAAACAGTGTCAGCCTCTGTCATCCTCAGGAACAACTATTGTAAAAGAGAAAGGAATCAATAAGAAAAGAGAGGCAAATTAAAACCTTCTATATGTGCATTAAGGTGCATAAGAATGAAATGAGTGTTTCAACTTATGTCTTCTGATCCAGAACAAAAAAGCATGAAGATACAGAAACACTATTTTGTATGAAATTTTCCCCAAATAAGTTCTAAATGGACTTTGCCCATCAAACATACATTGGCAGAGTTTTTCCAGAAGTGTTAGTTGAACATTTTCATCAGCATAGCAGGCCAATATGCATAGCAATTTAAGAATTGTGTGGGTTACCATAGCAACATCTGCTTGAAAGATTTGCTTGATGAACTTGTTCTTGGATGAGTGAACCAGCTGAATTATGTCACCATGCAGGGTGTCTCTGTTTTTCTCCAAAAACCCTAAGAGAAGAAGAATAATATAGTTCCATAATTGCAGTAATTAAGTGTTGCAGTTTCAAACACATATGCTGTTGTTCAGTCAGGTAATACATATGTATCTATTAAAGCATTGCAGCATTGTTGTAGGGTGACCCCACGCTGAGGTGTACAGAAAGGCACAAAGACAACTGCAATGCCAACTTACGTATGCAAAGTGCCTTCTACAAAACCATCCTGAAGTGCCTTAATGCACTAGCAAAACTGGATTATGTCTGCAGTTACTCGCGCGCACACACACACACACACACACACACACACACACACACACACACACACACACACACACACACACACACACACACCATTATGTGTAACTGTATATATATATATATATATATATATGTGTGTGTGTGTGTGTGTGTGTGTGTGTGTGCGCATGTGTATTCAGTTTGTTTTGTCCACTGCTTTTTCAGACAACCTGAGAATCGGCTAAATGAAAAAAAAGAGAGAAAAAGTGTTTTCTTTTTATTTTAATGCTGCCTGAGATTTTGTGCAGTCAAGCAAATGTGATCAACATTTGCCATTCAGCAACTGTCAGTTTTGACTACTGTGAAAATATATATATGTATATATATATATATATATATATATATATGTGTGTGTGTGTGTGTGTGTGTGTATATATATATATATATATATATATATATATATATATATATATATATATATATATATATATATATATATATATATACACACACACACACACACACATACCAAAACAAAACAAGCGTGTAAAAGTGGAATAAAAACACCAGAAACATAAAAAACACTTCAGAGCCAGTCAATCCAAGGTCACAAGCCCAAATAATATATAAAAATCCACAGGTTTATTCCCAACAAAATATGTGCACAAATCCACAAGGTAAAATAAGGTAAACACTTTTGTCTGACACAGTTACAGACTTTATCAAAACCAAAGGTGCTTCCATGCCACAATCCTTAAATAGTATTGGTTCAAGTACCTCAAATAAAAATTTTAAGTGACAATACACATTAACCTTTGAACTACCCTTAAAAAACATTAAAAAATGCAGTGTAAAAAAATACAAAATGAAAAAGTAAAAAAATGTGTAAACATGATATAAACCCTACAAACTACTGAAAAATATTGTTTATGTCATTCACTTTTTCTCTCAAAACTGGCATCAAGGAAATATGTTCTTTGATGCTAGGAAATGTGTTAGCATTAAGTTTGAGTTGCCATCTCAAGTCACATTTCTCAATCTCATTACTCCAGTTACCCCCTCTGATATTACGTCTGATAACATCCAAAATGCCAAACTTGTAACATAAAAAGTTGGTACAAACATGTGAGTGTTTATAAAGGGGGTTGTTGTTATTATGAGTTTCAATAGTGTATAAATGCTTATAAACTCTTCCTCTTAAAGCCCTCTCTGTCTTTCCAATGTAAAACGCATTGCAACCAATGCAAATACTAACGTATACCAACCCTGATGTGGTACAGTTACCATCAGCCAACCTTAGGCTTTGTGTAGGGTTATCCAGCAAAAGAAGAAACACCAGCTGTACCACAGCAACGTAGTTTATTAAGATAGTAAGCGCTTTCAGGGATCCAACCCGTTCATCAGACAACAAGTGAATATACCTTACACAATTTATAGTGGAATCAATTAAGGACAATTATGTTTTTTTCACTATAGTTAATATGTTTATTAGATTACCGTTACTGTTTCCTTAAGGAAAGCTAATTGTCCTTAATTGATTCCACTATAAATTGTGTAAGGTATATTCACTTGTTGTCTGATGAAGGGGTTGGATCCCTGAAAGTGCTTACTATCTTAATAAACTACGTTGCTGTGGTACAGCTGGTGTTTCTTCTTTTGCTGGATACTACTGAATTTGTACACCGTCTGTTTCATTAGTTGGAGAAATATCTCTGCTTTTTGTGTAGGGTTACCTATCAGAATCTCTGTCTTCCAAAACGTAGGAACAAAAACTGCACCTGCCGCATTTCCTTGTCCCCCTCACATTTCCTGGTGTAATTAAGGGGTGCTCAATAAATGTTTCATATTGTGGCCCACCTTATAAGAGAATAATGGTTTGTTACCCAGGGTGTCTGTAAGGTCGTTGTTAGCTTCCAGAATAACCCAGTTTTTTAATAGAATATTCTGCACTTTGTTACCAAAGTCACCAAACTGTATAACCATAGAATAAGAAAAATCAGTTCTATCAGTCACTAAATTCTGTTCCTTAGAAGGTAGAGGCCTTCCTAAAATGGGCATAAATTTGGTACCCTATCCTTCTAAAACTTCTGCACCAAGTGTTTGAACCAAGCTCTGGGTAACCCCTCACTAAAAACATATGGGCTAAGTTGC